>NW_027141978.1:870114-1021485 GCF_036365525.1 Heterodontus francisci | reverse complement strand
ATCCGTCCAGTATGAGTACAGATTTCAGGTTTATTCCGAGAGAGGTCTCACTCAGAAAATGTCATTGATATTGAAATGATTGTGTTTTATCCACCACATTATTTTCATCAGAGTCAAAGCTGCTGATGTAATGTGTTTGTTCAGGAGAGTGTAACTAATAGCAATGATCAGGGGGATAACCATGTCAGTGGAGACTTATCCCCTGTATAAATCAGGACCCATTGGAATGGATCAGCTCAGAGTGCCTGCTGGAGCTGTGGATTCCAGGCTCACAGAAGACTCTGCTTCTCATAGAAATGGGATATCCAGTAATGTATCAGATAGAAGACATTTATTATCCTGTACTTGCAGCAATTGGAGTTGCTGGTAAGCAGTATCTCAGCTGTTAATGGTGTAAATCGATGTTAACTGTGCTGCTGTCGGTATTATTTCTCAATGTGTGTGTTACACATCCCCGAGCTCTTTTCCAGCAATTTACTGATGGGATTTCCTCACTGTCCACACTTTCATTCTTGCAGGAGCTGCATTATGTCTTTAATTGTATTGCTTTAAGTAACCCTGGCATTGCGACTGGATTATTCTGTGTATGGAATGTATTTGAAGGAACGGTCTTGGTTAGGATCAAGAATCAGACCATCAGGAGCTTTTAACAGTTTCATGATGTGGATTTAACCAGTCCTGGAATATTTTTATGATTTTGTTTTCAGTGATTGAGAATGAAACATCTCACGGTCTCAGTGTTACAAGCGGTCAGAACAAAATACTCCCTCCCCAATAACATGGCTCAGTCTAACTGTGATTTCAATGTGTTTATTGATTATCACTGTTGTCAAATATTATTTCATTCTGTGTGTGTCTGACGCTGCTTCAGAAGTCTGGATACTGAACTGAGTTTGCTGCTGACACTTTCACTTCTCCTTCTCTGCTTCACTTTGGACCTTCACTGTCACTGGACTACAATGTGTAATAGAAAGTATTGACGTGATGTTTTACTGGTTTTCACTCTATCAGTTGGAATCAAGAGTCTTTCCATTTATCTGTAGATTATCAGCTGCAGTGCTGATGTTAGTGTTTTATTAATTAAACAATTCCACATTCTAACAGATTACTTTATAATTCCAGGAGAAGGAATTTCAATGATTGTGAGGTTTGTCTGGAAGTAGCTTTCGTTCCTGTTTATTCCATGCATTGGAGATGAAGTGAAGAGTGCAGGTGAACAGGTGGAGACTTGAGTGTTCTGTAGATACAGTAAATTATTCACAGAGGTTTCACCATTGAACAAACTGACTCTGAGAATCGAATCCCTGAACCTGGGGCTGGTGAACAGAACACAGGCGCAGAATGTTAGGAATAAATCATAAGCCAAAAGTAACATTTAGTAAACGTTTTCAGAGTGTGAGTGGTCCAGGGACAGAGCAAAGAAGAAAAGGAACAGAGAGAACAAAACCGAGCAAAAGAGATAAGCAGAAGTAAAGAGAAAGAGAAAGAAGCAGCAGTGTAAATAATTCACTATCATAAAGTGCTGGAATGTCCAGAACAATTGGTGAGAGAAACTGTGAGTTGAAGTTGTCTATTGTCAGATTGTGTTCATTTTCCTGTTGGACTTGATCCTCTGTGTTGATTTCTGTCAGGTCCTCATTTTGTTTTGTAGAAAGTTCCTATTCCTTACTTAGTGACTGAATAAACAGAATAGAATCAGTTCTTCACTGATGGTAATACATTATTTAAACACTCCACTTTAAAATCTCTGTGACTGATGATTTCAATAAAGAGCGAGGCTGATATCAGAAATATATTTAAATATATATTTAATAGCCTGTACAAACTAAATATATTGACTATATTGTAGAAACAATGAACCGTTCTCCAACACCAATAACCACAGGAATTATTGTTTGAATGTATGAATTGAGTTGTATTACTGGGATCTATAGATTAGATTTCCTCTAACACTCTGCTGCAGTCTCTCCCTGTGAATCTCAGCCTCTCCTCTCACTGTATTGAATCCTCAGTCTCCTCATCCATTGCTTCAGTTTATCCACTTTCCCAAACCATCTGCTCCTGTCACCCCTCCTGCTCCAACATGTCCTTTTCCTTCTCTCCCTCCCAATCTCACTCACTGTCTCCACCTCCAGCTGCCACGTCCAACCTGATAGGAATACTGTAACATGGGAGCAGGAGGAGGCCATTCAGCCCTTCGATCCTGCTCTGCCATTCTAGATCTTTGCTGATACTCCAACACAGCGCTGCAGTTTTCCCATTTGATAACAGTCTCTGTCGGTTCCCTGAACCCAGAGCAACAAACCAGCTACACATCCCGCTCTCCCCAAACCTTCCCAACCAACAGTCTGGAGACAAATTCCCAATTAACGCATTGGATTCCATCTCTGTAAATCCCCTTCTCATTTCCCCACTGACACTGCATCCTCACTCAGTACTTCCAGTAGATCCGGTGCTGACTTTATTCACTTTCTGCATCAATTTCCCAATTCATTATTAATAATTGTGTTTTCAAACATTTCACTGTGACAAAGCACTGCCCGGGTCAATGAATCAGTTTTCACTGCTCGATGCAGCAACAAAGCTGGAAATTTCAGCCCAGATCCTGTCAAACTGCTGCTTTGTCTCCAGGTCTGATCAGTAATTTCTCTGCTTCCTTTTCTCTCTCTCTTCCAGTTAACTTGGTGGCGATTGTGATCCTGTCCCGAGGAAAGTGCGGTCTCTCCAAATTTATCAGTGTCTACCTGGTGGGAATGGCAGTGTCTGATCTCCTGGTCGTTATCACTGAACCCATATTGTACATGACTGTTTCATTTTATTTCCCATATTCATTCCTGAACATTACTCCTGTGTGTTCTCTCATTGCCGTTCTGCTTTCTGCATCCACAGTTGTTTCTGTCTGGCTCACAGTCACTTTCACCTTTGATCGATTTGTGGCCATTTGTTGTGAGAAGCTGAAAACAAAATATTGGAGCGAGAAAAGGGCGGCTGTGGTTGTGGGAACAGTGAGTGTGCTGGGCTCTTTAGAGTCTCTCCCCTGGTACTTTACACTGGAACAACAATACATTACTGATAATGTTCCAATGGGTTGTGGTTATAAACTGAGCTTCTTCACTTCCCCCATATGGGGGGCATTTGAATTGTTTGACCTCATTTTAACCCCTTGTGTCCCGGTCTTTCTAATTTTGCTGCTCAATGTTCTGACTGTCAGACGGAGTTTATTCTCTCGTACAGTCCGCAGGGGATTCCGGCGCCACAGCAATGCAGAGAATCACAAGGATCCAGAGATGGAGAATCGCAGGAAATCAATTATTTTACTCTTCAGTATATCCGGCAGTTTTATCCTGTTATGGGTGACCCGGGTTGTGTTTATCATTAATAGGAGAATTACAGATATTTATTATTATTCCTCCTACACTGACCCTCTCTTTATCACACAGCAAACATCAAAGATGCTGCAGATTCTCAGTTCCTGCACCAACACATGTATTTACATTGTGACCCAGACTAAATTCAGACAGGAGCTGAAGAAGGGGGTGAAATACCCTCTCAATCTCATTGTTAAATTAGTGAAATCATAGAAAGAGCTGAAGGGTTTCAAACACTGGAACTAAATCCCATTCCCCCTCCTCCCCCCCAGACCCCCAGCTCCACCTCCCACCCTCCACCCGCCTCTGTAATTATTTGATCGGCGCCATCTTTAGTCCTGGCAGCTGCCTGAGCGTGGGAGGACCCTGACGTTTAACTGGAATAGTGAACGTTTGCGCATGTGCCAGTACAGCGCCACCTACTGGTTGCTTTGTCAACAACCGCCGCCAGTGGACAAAGCTGCAAATCGCAGTGATTGTGAGCTGGTGAGTGGGACAGTTACTGCAGTGAGGCAGGGACACCAGCAGATGGAGATGGTGAGCGGGGGCAGCAACTGCAGTGAAGCAGGGACACCAGCAGATGGAGATGGTGAGCGGGGGCCGCAACTGCAGTGAGGCAGAGGCACCAGCAGATGGAGATGGTGAGAGGAGGTCAGTAACTGCAGTGTGGCAGTGACACCAGTAGATGGAGATGGTGAGTGGGCCAGTAACTGCTGTGAGACAGGAGTACCAGCAGATAGCGATGGTGAGAGAGGGACAAACTGCAATGATACAGGGACACCAGGAGATGGAGATGGTGAGGAAGGGACAGTAACTGAAGTGACCCAGGGACACCAGCAGATGGAGATGGTGAGAGAGGGACATTAACTGCAGTGAGACAGGGACACCAGCAGATGGAGATGGTGAGAGGGTGGACAGTAACTGCAGTGAGAGAGAGACACCAGCAGATGGAGATGGTGAGAGTGGGACAGTAACTGCAATGAGACAGGGACACCAGCAGATGGAGATGGTGAGAGAGGAACATTAGCTGCAGTGAGGCAGGGACACCAGCAGATGGAGATGCTGAGCCATTACTGATGGGAGATTCCCTTGCTGAGTTTGGAAGTTTGCACAAGTCTGAAGAATTTACTTTATTGTAAAGCTGAGATGCTGAATAAAATAATTTCAATACAACTTTTGTAAAATGGCTATTTTTCTACTATGTGAACACTTGTAACATGAAACTCGTTCCTGTTTGGAAAGTTACATTGAGTGATTAAAGGGAATGCATAAATAAAACAACAGGATCAAATAAAATTCAAACAGTTATTTATAAATAAAAACTCTCAATATAAGTTGTGTTGAGTTCTTGATCACCTACGTTATGACATCTCTCTCTCTCACACTTCTCTTTCTATGCTGGTATATTCTCTACTATAACTTAGAATAATTGAAATTTTGATCCAATTGTCTTTGGAAAGTTAATATTGAATCTGCTTTCAGAAAATTGTCAGACAGTGAATTCCAGACCATAATAACTCCCTGCCTATTTGTTTCACCCCTCTACTAGTGTAAACAGTCTCTCCTCATGTCTCCAAAATGAGGGAAAGATTTTGAATGCAATGCAATTAATTTCTCCAGGACAGCAGCTGCAGAGGATCTGGAACCTCCTGAATTTGGACAAACAATGAACAAAAATCCCTCTGAATCCCCCAGGAGAGCAGAGGATAGAAACAGTCTGGAAGCAAAGGGAAACAAGTGACACTTTATTGCAGAAGTAAAAACTCTTTGTCAGAATGTAGAGGTCTTTATTGCTGAACTTTATATAAACTGGAGGTGAAAAGTGGAAGATCTTTAATACCATTTGTGATAAATGGCCATTTCCCAGCTTTGTAAACCCTTGTAACATTAAACTGGTAAATGCTAAGAAGGTTGCTTTCGACTGATTACAGGCTAATGCATAAATACAGCAGCATCAAATACAGTGCAAAGAATCATTGACAAATATAACTGTAAATATGGGTAAGAATTGTTGTGTGAAATGTCACTGGTTATAAAAGTACTCTTGGCTGCCTCATTAACCTGGCTCGAGTTTCAGTCTTTGTCACACAGTGGAAATGAAAAACCGAATAAAAACCGCATGTTTGTACTGCAGTCAAACAGGCCTCTCCAGCAATAACACTTTGTCAGAATTTCAAGGTAATTGCAATGAGTCATTTTCTGAACTTTCTGTTAACTGGAGGTGAATAGTGAAAGACATTTAATACAATTAGTGATAAGTGGTCATTATCCACCCGGTCCCTTCAGGTTTTAAATTACAGCAGCTTTTCTGCGCTGTTAATGAGGTTTTTGGGGGAGGGAGAGAGAGAGACAGACCGACAGACCGACAGGTTTCTGTCTGGAATGGTCTATTTGGGATATGGCTGGACTATCCCTCTCTCCCCCATTCCCTGTTTACACAGAGACTCACCTTGGACTGCCCCATACCTGGAAGGGAGTGTCCAGAAGGAGGAAGCTGAGAGCTGGTTGGATGAACTGTCTGTTTTGAGTGACAGGTTCTGGAATATATTCGGACAACATCAGCCTCCATTCTTTCTTTCCATGCGGCTGGATTGTGAAGGTGAGTTTCTGTGTCTCAGTTTCTGTGTCTCTGTGCCCAGGTGAATTACAAGCTGATTACAGTGTGTATGAGAGAGAGTCCAGTCTGAATCCCCCTCTCAATTTATACCCCCCCAACGCAATTTTTATCCACCACGCAAATTTTTTCCCCTGCAATATTCCCCCCAACCTTGTACAGACCACCCCAAACTAAATAATCCTCGTCTGCAGACCCCTATCTGATATCTCCTGTTAACTGATCCCCATCTAATACCCTCACGATGAACAGACCCCCATCTAATTATCCCCTTCCCTATGTTACAAGACAACCCATCTAAATAACCCCCCAGGACAGACTCACATCTGAATAACCCCCCAGGACAGACTCCCATCTAAATACCCCCCGGGAAGAGACTCCCATCTAAATAACCCCCCAGGACAGACTCCCATCTGAATAACCCCCCGGGAACAGACTCCCAGCTAAATACACCCCAGGACAGACTCCCATCTAAATACACTCCAGGACAGGCTCCGATGTAAATACCCCTTCCCCCCGGGAGCAGACTCCCATCTGAATAACCCCCCGGGAACAGACTCCCATGTGAAGGCTCCACCCCTCCCCAGGAACAAACTCCCATCTAAATACCCCCCCCCCCACCCACCCAGGACAGGCTCCCATGTAAATACCCCATCACCCCAGGAACAGACTCCCATGTATAGGCTCCACCCCTCCACCCCTCCCCGGGAACACACTCCCATCTATATACCCCCCCCCCCACGACAGGCGCTCATGTAAATACCCCATTTCTCGACAGGGGTGAGAGTAACAGGGTAGTTGTTATGGGGGACTTTAACTTTCCAAATATCGACTGGAAATACTATAGTTCGAGTACTTTAGATGGGTCAGTTTTTGTCCAGTGTGTGCAGGAGGGTTTTCTGACACAGTATGTGGACAGGCCAACCAGGGGCGATGCCACATTGGATTTGGTACTGGGAAATGAACCCGGCCAGGTGTTCGATTTAGATGTAGGTGAGCACTTTGGTGATAGTGATCACAATTCGGTTATGTTTACCTTAGCGATGGGCAGGGACAGGTATATACCGCAGGGCAAGAATTATAACTGGGGGAAAGGAAATTATGATGCGATTAGGCAAGATTTAGGATGCGTAGGATGGGGAAGGAAACTGCAGGAGATGGGAACAATCGAAATGTGGAGCTTATTCAAGAAGCAGCTACTGCGTGTCCTTGATAAGTATGTACCTGTGAGGCAGGGAGGAAGTTGTCGTGCGAGGGAGCCGTGGTTTACTAAAGAAGTTGAAGCGCTTGTCAAGAGGAAGAAGAAGGCTTATGTTAGGATGAGACGTGAAGGCTCAGTTAGGGCGCTTGAGAGCTACAAGCTAGCCAGGAAGGATCTAAAGGGAGAGCTAAGAAGAGCAAGGAGAGGACACGAGAAGTCATTGGTGGATCGGATCAGGGAAAATCCTACGGCTTTCTATAGGTATATCAGGAATAAAAGAATGACTAGAGTTAGATTAGGGCCAATCAAGGATAGTAGTGGGAAGGTGTGTGTGGAATCAGAGGAGATAGGGGAAGTGTTAAATGAATATTTTGCGTCAGTATTTACTGTAGAGAAAGAAAATGTTGTTGAGAATACTGAGATTCAGGCTACGAGGCTAGATGGGATTGAGGTTCACAAGGAGGAGGTGTTAGCAATTTTGGAAAGTGTGAAAATAGATAAGTCCCCTGGGCCAGATGGGATTTATCCTAGGATTCTCTGGGAAGCTAGGGAGGAGATTGCAGAGCCTTTGTCCTTGATCTTTATGTCGTCATTGTCGACAGGAATGGTGCCGGAAGACTGGAGGATTGCAAATGTTGTCCCCTTGTTCAAGAAGGGGAGTAGAGACAGCCCTGGTAATTATAGACCTGTGAGCCTTACTTCGGTTGTGGGTAAAATGTTGGAAAAGGTTATAAGAGACAGGATTTATAATCATCTTGAAAAGAATAAGTACATTAGAGATAGTCAGCACGGTTTTGTGACGGGTAGGTCGTGCCTCACAAACCTTATTGAGTTTTTCGAGAAGGTGACCAAACAGGTGGATGAGGGTAAAGCAGTGGATGTGGTGTATATGGATTTCAGTAAGGCGTTTGATAAGGTTCCCCACGGTAGGCTATTGCAGAAAATACGCAAGTATGGGGTTGAATGTGATTTAGAGCTTTGGATCAGAAATTGGCTAGCTGAAAGAAGACAGAGGGTGGTGGTTGATGGCAAATGTTCATCCTGGAGTTTAGTTACTAGTGGTGTACAGCAAGGATCTGTTTTGGGGCCACTGCTGTTTGTCATTTTTATAAATGACCTGGAAGAGGGTGTAGAAGGGTGGGTTAGTAAATTTGCAGATGACACTAAGGTCGGTGGAGTTGTGGATAGTGCCGAAGGATGTTGTCGGGTACAGCGAGACATAGATAGGCTGCAGAGCTGGGCTGAGAGATGGCAAATGGAGTTTAAAGCGGAAAAGTGTGAGGTGATTCACTTTGGAAGGAGTAACAGGAATGCAGAGTACTGGGCTAATGGGAGGATTCTTGGTACTGTAGATGAAGAGAGATCTTGGTGTCCAGGTGCATAAATCCCTGAAGGTTGCTAACCAGGTTAATAGGGCTGTTAAGAAGGCATATGGTGTGTTAGCTTTTATTAGTAGGGGGGTCGAGTTTCGGAGCCACGAGGTCATGCTGCAGCTGTACAAAACTCTGGTGAGACCGCACCTGGAGTATTGCGTGCAGTTCTGGTCACCGCATTATAGGAAGGATGTGGAAGCTATGGAAAGGGTGCAGAGGAGATTTGCTAGGATGTTTCCTGGTATGGAGGGAAGGTCTTACGAGGAAAGGCTGAGGGACTTGAAGTTGTTTTCGTTGGAGAGAAGGAGGAGGAGAGGTGACTTAATAGAGACATATAAGATAATCAGAGGGTTAGATAGGGTGGATAGTGAGCGTCTTTTTCCTCGGAAGGTGATGGCAAACACGAGGGGACATAGCTTCAAGTTGAGGGGTGATAGATATAGGACAGATGTGAGAGGTAGTTTCTTTACTCAGAGAGTAGTAAGGGCGTGGAACGCCCTGCCTGCATCAGTAGTAGATTCGCCAACTTTAAGGGCATTTAAGTGGACATTGGATAGACATATGGATGAAAATGGAATAGTGTAGGTCAGATGGTTTCACAGGTCGGCGCAACTTCGAGGGCCGAAGGGCCTGTACTGCGCTGTAATGTTTAAATTCTAATTCTAACCCCAGGAACAGACTCCCATCTAAATACCCCCCAGGACAGGCTTCCATGTAAATACCCCATCCACCCGGGAGCAGACTCCCATGTAAATACCCCCTGGGAACAGACCCCCATCTAAATAAACCCCCCAGGAACAGACCCCCATCTAAATACCCCCACTTCTGTGAACAGACCCCAATCGAAATACCCCCAGGAACAGACTCCCATCTAAATACCCCCATTAACTGACCACAATCTAATTCTCCCGCCTTTCTAAATACACTCTCTGTCCTGTAAAAGCCCCCCTCTACTAATTTCCACCCTGTAACATCTCCCTCCTAAACAGCCACCCACGCACGCCCCCTGTCTAACTCCTGTCCCAGTCACCAGCCTTCCCCCTGTGTAGTTCCCACCTCCATCACTTTCCTGGGTTTGGCTCCGTCTCCCGGCAATCTTTAATTCCTGGTCTGGATAAGCCACTGGAATTCCATCAACTGGCTCCCAGACCCCCGGCACCTTTAACTCATGTCAGGCCAAACACAGGGCCGGGAATAGAGCAAGCACCCCCAGAGGCTAACTGGCATTCTGAGCCTTTAACGCACAGGAAGATCCCAGCCCCAGACACATCCCTCTCTGCAGAAAGGTCTTTCACCTGTTCTTCCCATCGGCTTCAGGGAATCAAACAGAGTGAGACACACACAAACACTCACACATTGACTGGCAGAGGGACGGGAGGAGGCCATTCAGCCCTTTGATCCTTTGCCACCCATGTTAGATCATGGCTGATCTGTCCCTTCCCCCATCGGGCCACAAGGAGACAGACAGAGACAGTCGGGGAGCAGATACACAGAGAGTCAAAGAAACACTGGGCTGGACTCGGACTTGGTGCCAATGGTGCAAATCAGGGTGGAGGGGAGGAGGGTGGTTGTGTATCGGATGTCCGTTCACCATCTCTCCCCTGTTTTGACCTCAATGGAGCAAAACTGGGCAGAGATGGAAAGAAAGATCCCGGTTCACAAACACCCTGTACAACACCAAGACAGCGAGTTCAAATCCTCCCCCAGACACTGGAACAGAGGCACAGAAAACTGATCCAGGGGTTAGGACAGAACAGAGAGAGAGAAAAATAAATGGAAAAGGAGCTGGAGAATCAGATGCAGAGAGTCCGAAACCAGTGAGAGAAACTGAGAATAGAGGGTCAGAAATACCGAGAAGGGCAGAGAGAGAGAGAGAAATGGAGACATACACAGAGAGATGTAGATATTGAGAAAGATCCCAGACCAAGAGAGAAATGAAGAGACAGAAAATGTGGATAGGGCAGAGATACAAAAGTAATATGCGTTTACAGAATAGAGAGGGGTGTCCTGGGATGGGGGAAATGCAGATATAATCTTGCAGGAAACGAAAAGCAGAGATGGAATGATTCAGGGATTTGGAAGTGAGTGGGAGAAGAGAGAGAGACAGATAAAGATGCAGAGAGTCGCAGAAAGAGTGTGACAATGGAAACCTGTGAGACCTGAGAGAGGGGCAGAGATAGAAAGGATGTTGAGAGATACAGAGATAGGGATTTAAAGATGTGAAGACACAGCTAGGAACAAGGAGGAAGGTGTAGGGAACAAGTTGCAGCAAGAGATGGAGAGAGGGAAATCTATGGGATTACATTGACTGTTCTGGAGCAGCGATTCCCAAACTATTCCCTTTGGAGCACCATCCAGCCCCCTCCCTTGTGGTAAAAAATCCACAGACCCCCGAAAACACAAAATCAAAATACT
The DNA here is from genome assembly GCF_036365525.1 of Heterodontus francisci. Lineage (NCBI taxonomy): Eukaryota > Metazoa > Chordata > Chondrichthyes > Heterodontiformes > Heterodontidae > Heterodontus > Heterodontus francisci. Next base: position 1,010,514 of record NW_027141978.1, on the reverse strand, counting down.
GAGGATGCTGGAAATCTGAAATAAAAACTGTTCTGGAAATACTGAGCATTTCCAGCACTTTGTTTTTCTATCAGTCCCGAAAACACAATCAGTTTTCTTTTCTGTATTTAGAAATGAATTTGACAATGACAAATATATATGTATTATTATGTTCCCTCCCTGGTTAAAGCTCTTGTCGGAGAATTCCACGTGGCCAAAAGATTCTTCCTCTGCATCATCACAGCTGCAGCTTCCGAAAAGATTCTCCTTGGGAATAAGAGAAATAAAATTGATTCAAACTAAGCAAAGCATTTTTGAACAGAAATAAAACGCAGCAAGAGCCCAGGGCTCTCTCTCAAACTCACTGACATCAAACAATCTCTCAGTGACTTACAAACACATCCCCTGACACAGAGCAAGAGACTGGGAAGTGTGGATGTGTTTACCCTGTCATTTCCTGCTGTCTCTCTCTCCCCCTCTCTATTTCTCTGTGTGTCTCTCTACATCTGTTTCTGCCTCATTGTAAAAGCACACAAGCACTGGTGACCCCCATCCCCTCTCCTGTCGAAGGATAGAGAGAGAAATCCACATTCCCATCCCTGAAAATCTGAATTCAAATGGTCCCCAGGTGTTTCATTTCACTATCAAATTCATCCCACAGCCTAAAACACCAGCATTATTCGGGAATGAGAACAAGCCTTTACAAACCTTCACATTTCACCCATTTCATTGCTGATTCACAGAAGTATTTGACACTCAATGAATTAATTTTTAAAGTGCTCGTCACTGTTGCAATGTTGGAAATGCTGCAGGTCATTGGTACACAGCAAGATCCCACAAGCAGCAGTGTGATAACAGCCTGCAAGCTGTGCACAGCAAGATCCCAGCAATGGTGACACTTCAACCAAGGTTTGAGTGTGGATTTCTCTTTCTCTCTCTCTCTGTCTCTGTCCATCTTTCTCTGCCTTCCCTCCCTCACTCACCTGTCTCTCTCTCTCTCTCTGTTTTACCCTGCCACGTCCAGCTGTTTCTCACTCTCACTCTTTTTCTCTCCATCTGTTCCTGCCTCAGTGTTGTAATGTAGGAATTGATACAGGGAATGGATGCACAGCAGGATCCCACAATTGATTAAAAGGCATTGTTAAGCAAAATAGCACAGCAAGAGCCCAGGAATTGCCCTCAGTGACACAGACACTCTCTCAGCAACACCCTAATACAGACAAATCACATTTAATAAACCAGAGGATAAAAGGGTTCAGACAGCAACCTCCACCTCTCTGTGTCTGTCTCTGTATCGCTCTCCCCTGTCTCTGTATCTCTCTCCCTGTCTCCGTATCTCTCTCCCCTGTCTCTGTATCTCTCTTCCTGTCTCTGTATCTCTCTCCCCTGCCTATGTATTTCTCTCCCCTGTCTGTGTATTTCTCACCCCTGTCTCTCTCTCTGTGTCCATATCTGTTTTTGTCCCTCCATCTCATATGTAATCTTGACTGAAAATAGCTATGAAATATTTCTGTCTCACCATTTAAACCAACAACAAATCACACAGCTGTGTGTGTTTTTAACTATTAAAGGTTTAAATAGAGAGACAGAGGGAAAGAATTCTGGAGAAAGACAGAGAGAATTCGAAACTCAGAACTTCAGTAAACTGAATTGTTTGAATCGGGTACATTTGACACTCAGTGAACTGTTTACGTGCTCGTCACTATTGCAATGTTGGAAACACGGCATGCCATATGTGCACAGCAAGATCCCACAATTTATTTCACCCTCAAATTCACGTCACTGCCCTAAATACCAGCATCGCTCTGGAATCATACCGGCTCCAAGCTCAGGACTTTAATTCCAGGCCTTCAGGAAAGCTTTGCACAAAATGAATTCACTTCTAAAATGGTGTGACAGGGAGGGAAGTGTCCTCATTGCTGTCATGCAGGAAATGCTGCAGGCCACCAGATGCACAGCAAGATCCCACAAGCAGCAATGTGATAATAGCCAGATTTCAGTCCCTAGAAAGGGTGAAACTCCCTCTTTAAACTGGGAACAAGCTGCTGATTCCGTCTCACCATTTCAAATAACGACAAATTACATTGCTGTGTGTGGTACGTTTATTTTTATTTATTAAAGGTTTAAATGGAGAAGGCAAGTGTGAAACAGAGACAGAGAAGAGAAAGCATGGGGGGGAGATAGAGACACAGGGAAAGAACGTGGAGACAGAGAGAAAGCTCAGACCTACAGTAAAATGAATTAAAATGGGCACCGTGCATCTTATTTCACTGTTAGTATCCTAGCATTGCCCAAAACACCAGCAAACCTCACAGACAGGGCTGGAAGGAGCAAGGGGCAAATGGGACTCCCTCCTGGGGCTGCTCCTTTCACCCCAGGCTTTCAATCTGTATAAACCACCAGGAGCCCCAATCCAACATGAAATGGTTAACCCAGGGCCCCAGAGAGGAAATTAAACCTCAGGCTAATAAACAGACACAACTCACGTGGGCCCTTTGGGTGCAGCCTGTGGGCAAGGCCTCAGTCCGTCCCCTCGGGAGGATGCTCCTGTCCAAGGATTCCTCGTCCCAAACTTTCTCTCTTTTCATCTTCACAATGCAGTTTTCAGAATGGAAATTCCTCAGGGGAATGAAGGAGGAAAAAAATGGATTAAAATACAAAGCGAAGACATTTTTAAACAAAATAGCACAGCAAGAGCCCAGGGTTTCCTCTCTCAGTTACACAGACAATCAGCAATATTCAAATACAATCAATTCACAGTTTTGAACCAGATTGAGAAAGAGAGAGCACACACACAGATACACAGACACACACACTGAATCAGACTGGGGAATGTGTCCACTCTCTCTAGAGAGAGAGTGAAAGGTGGGTTTTGTGATTGGAACTGAGGTCTTCCTACCCAGTTATATCCTGAGTGAGCTGTTTGCAAACTCCACCCCTTGAGCCTCTGACATGTTGGGCTGTTTCTCAATCTCCTTCCTCGGGGGCGGGGGAGGGGGCCTGTCCATTGATATGTTAATCCCAGGACAGGATCTTCCTGACTTTTCCAGTCCATTGATATGTTAATCCCAGCACAGCAATGCTTTCAGCCATCTCTTAGTTCATTTTAAACCTTTAATTCTTTCCCTGCATTTTCAAAATATCAAACACTGATCCAACCCTCCCCCCTCAAACCCTCACACTAAACCTACAAAAAAGACAGAGGCGCAAGAGAAGAGCCAACTGTGTAACAGCCCCGACAATCACATTTCTCTGCAGCACCTGTGGAAGAGCTTGTCACTCAAGAATTGGCCTTTATAGCCACTCCAGCCGCTGCTCCACAAACCACTGACCACCTCCAGGCACTTACCCATTGTCTCTCGAGATAAGGAGGCCAAAGAAGAAACCCACAATACAGGACTGGGCAGATAATGGGGATTGTTACTGAGGTTGTGTTTGGGGATTTTTACTGACATCAGTGTGGATTGCAAAGTGTGTCTCCCCTTCCCTCACTTCTAAAGTCTCTCAGTGTTGTTGTTGTGTGTTGACAGCTTATCCAGTGTCCAGTCCCTTTCAGCTTTTAATGAAATCTGTGAAACACAAATAAATGTAAAGTTTCTCCTACAAGCTGTTTTGTCCTCCTTCTTTCACTGTCTTTCTCTGTCAGTGCCCTATCTCTCTCTCTCTGTCTCTCTACAGGACTGGGCAGACACTGGGGATTATTACTGAGGTTCTGTTGGTCATTTTTACTGACATCAGTGTGGATTGTAAAATCTGTCTGTGTGTGTGTGTGTGTGTGTGTGTGTGTGTGTGTGTCCCTTTATGTATGTGTCTGTGTGTGTGTGTGTGTGTGTGTGTCCCTTTATGTATGTGTCTGTGTGTGTCTGTGTATGTGTGAGAGAGAGAGAGAGAGAATATCAGGGTCACCTCGCTACATCTCTATCTCTCCTTCTCTCTCTGTTTCTCCTTCTCTCTCCCTCTCTCAATCCACCTCTCTCATAGAAACATAGAAAATAGGATCAGGAGTAGGCCATTCGGCCCTTTGGGCCTGCTCCGTCATTCAATAAAGATCATGACCGATGGTCTAATTCAGTACCCTGTTCCCACTTTCTCGCCATACCCCTTGATCCCTTTGACATTAAGAAATATATCTCTCTCCTCCATGAATATATTTAATGACTTGGCCTCCACTGCCTTCTGCGGTAGAGAATTCCACAGGTTCACCACCCTCTACCCCATCCATCTCTCCCCCTCTATCTCCGTCTCCACCCTCTATCTACCAATCCCCCTCTCTCTCCCTCTCCCCCTCTCTCTCCCTCTCCCCCTCTATCTCCCTCTCCTCCCCCTCTATCTCTCTCCTTCCCCTCTATCTCTCTCCTCCCTCTATCTCTCTCCTCCCCCTCTATCTCTCATTCCCCCCTCTACCTCTTTCTCCCCTCTCTCTCCCGCTCTCTCTTCCCCGTACAACTTTCTCTCCCCCCATATCTCCCACTCGTTGTCTTTCGCTATCATTGTCTCTGTCTCTCTCTCTTTCTCACTGCCGCCGCCTCTCTCTCTGTTTCTCTCTGTGTCTCTATCTCTCTCTCTCTGTCTGTGTCTCTCTCTCTCTCTCTCTGTTACTCTCTCTCTCTCTTTGTCACTGTCTCTGTATTGTCCTCTCCATATCTCTGTCTCCCTCTCTATTTCTGCCTCTTCCTTTCTGTCGCTCTATCTGTCTCTCCATCTGTCTTCCTTCTCCTGTCACTCCTTCTCTCTCCTTCTATCTCTGTCTCTCCCTCTCTCTCTCTGTCCCTCTATCTGCCTTTCTCTCTCTGTCACTACCTCTCTCTCCTTCTATCTCTGTCTGTCTCTCTCGATCGGTCCATCTGTCCTTCCCTCCCTGTCACTCCATCTCTCTCCTTCTATCTCTGCCTCTCTCTCTCTGTCTCTCCATCTGTCTGCCCCTCTCTGTCACTCCCTCTCTCTCCTTCTATCTCTGTCTCTGTCATTATCTCCGTCTCTCCATCTATCACTGGCTCTTCCTCTACTTTTGCCTCTCTCCCTCTCTCTGTCTCACACTCTCTCCCAATGCCTGTCTCTCCCACTCCCTGTCTCTCTTCCTCTGTGCCTCCCTCTTTCGCTCTCTCTACCTCTGTCTCTCCCTCAGTCTGTCTCTTTCTCTCCCTCTTTCTGTATCCCTCCCTATCTGTCCCATTCTATCCTTCCATCTCTCTGTGTCCCTCCATCTGTCTTTCCCTCTTTCTCACTCCCTCTCTCTCTCCTTCGAACTCTGTCTCTCTCTCTCTATACCTAATCTGTCTTTCCCTCCCTGTCCATCCCTCTCTCTCCTTCCATCTCTGTCTCTCTCTCTCTGTCCCTCCATCTGTCTTTCCTTCTCTGTCACTCCCTCTCTCTCCTCTGTCTGTCTCCCTCTCTGTCCCTCCATCTGTCTTTCCCTCTCTGTCTCTCCCTCTCTCCTTCTATCTGTCTCTCCCTCTCTCTCCTTCTCTCTCTCTGTCCCTCCATCTGTCTTTCCCTCCCTGTCACTCTCTCTCTTCTTCGATCTCTGACCTTCTCTCTGTCTCTCTCTCTCTCTCCCTCCATCTGTCTTTCCCTTTCTGTCACTCCCTCTGTCTCTCTCACCTTCTATCTCTGTCTCTGTCTGGCATTATCTCTGTCTCTGCATCTATCACTGGCTGTTCCTCTATCCTTCTCTCTCTCTCTGTATCTCCCTCTCTGTTCCATCTGAATCCCAGTCTCTCCCTCTCTGTTACTCTTGGAATCCCTGTCTCTGCCTCTCTATTATCCTCTGAATCCCAGTCTCTCCTTCCCTGTTACCCTCTGAATCCCAGTCACTCCCTCTCTGTTAACCTCTGTAACCCTCTGAATCCCAGTCTCTTCTCTCTGTTAACCTCTGAATCCCAGTCTCTCTCTCTCTGTTACCCTCTGAATCCCAGTCTCTCTCTCTCTGTTACCCTTTGAATCCCAGTCTCTCTCTCTCTGTTGCCCTGTAAATCCCTGTCTCACCCTTTCTGTTACCCTCTGAATCCCAAACTCTGCCTCCCTGTTATCCTCTGAATCCCAGTCTCTCCCTCTCTGTTACCCTAAGGAATCAGTGAACATTCACTCCAAGGTCCCGCTGTTCAAAGGCACAGAGAGAATGTTGGAGACAGTCACGTTGTTCGGTTAGATCGAAAGGGCAAATGTCAAATATAATCATAGTTTGATGTAATCCTGTGTACACGGAGGTACAAGAAATAGGCATAGAGTGTGAACGATCAGAAGAGAGGGAGAAATAAAGATGGAGAGAGTGCAACAGTGAGAAAGGGAGAGATATACATGGAGAGAGAAGTGGAAAGCGACTCTGACTGGTAATCTCTCTCCATCTCCGTCTTCCCCTCTCCCTTACTCATTCTATCGCTAGTTCCCCACTCTGCTACTCTCTCCATGTTTATATCTCTCCTCTTCTCTCTCTATCTTTATCTCCCTCTGTCCCCTCTCAATCCCAATCTTCGCTGTGTCAAATGTTCCAGTCTGCTGAACACAACTTTGCAGGAACACTGACCGACACTCTCCATCCCAATCTCTTCCTCTTTCTCACTGATAGTTCCTCCCCATTGCTATCCTTCCCTCTCTCTGTTTTACTCTCTCTATATCTATCCCTGTCTCTCTCTCTGTTACTCTCTCCATCTGGATGGAGGAAGGGAAAGAGGGGCACATATCGATTCAGCTTTACTCTGTATATACCCCCACACTGTACCTGCCCTGGGAGTGTTTGATAGAACAGTGAGGACAGAGATTTACTCAATAGCTAACTAATAGCTTGGCAGCATTTGATGGGACAGTGTAGATGGAGCTTTACTCTGTATCCCTGGAATTTAGAAGGTTAAGTGGTGATCTAAGCAAAGTTTAAAGTAGTGGATGGGGTGCCAATCAAGTGGGCTGCTTTGTGCTGGATGGTGTCGAGCTTCTGGAGTATTGTCGGTCCTGCACTCATCCAGGCAAGTGGAGAGATACCATCACACACCTGACTTGTGTCTTGTAGGTGGTGGAAAGGCTTTGGGGAGTCAGGGGTGAGTCACTTGTAGCCACAATACTGATGTGATTTCTTCAATTCAGTTCCTGGTCAATTTCTCCCCAGGATGTTGATGCTGAAGGATTCAGCGATGGGATAATGCTTTGAATGCCAAGGGGAGGTGGTTGGATTCTCTCTTGTTGCAGATGCTCATTGCCTGTCTGTGTTTTTTTCTGTGCTCTGGGACCAATTTCCTCATGGGGACGTCTTAATGGTGCCTCATAATTGACTAGTTCACGAAAGGAATGTTGATGGAATGAACGGGACAGGGACAGAGTGGATACAACATTGGCTAAGGCACAGGACACAGAGAGTACTGGTGAATGGTTGCTTCAGACTGGTGGGCGGTATCTATGCCTGACATAATCTTATACACTTCTATTCAATCTCCCCTCTATCTCCTTCGTTCCAAGGAGACCAAACCCAGCATTTCCAACCTAACTTTGTAGCTAAAATCCCCCATCTCTGAAACCATTCTGGTAAATCTCCTCTGCACCCTCTCAAGGAGCCTCACCTCCTTCTTAAAGTGTGGTGACCAGAACTGAACACAATTCTCCAGTTGGGGCCTAATTAGAGCTTGATAAATCTTCAGCATAACCTCCCTGCTTTTGTACTCACTGTATACAGTGTACATTGTGGTATAGGGATATTCCCCAGGGGTTTGGATTCGGACCACTGATCTTTTTGATATTTGAATGACTGGGACTAGGGTTTACAGGACATAACTTCAACATTGTGCCATCTGCAATGTAATAAACAGGGAAGGGAAAGTAGTAGACTTCAGGAGGATAGACATAGCCTGGGGAAATGGTCAGACACATGGCAGGTTAACTTTAATGCTGAGAAATGTAAAATGATGCATTTTGGAAGGAAGGCTGAGGAGAAGCGATATAAACTAAATGGTACAATGTTAAATTGGGTGCAGGGACAGAGAGACCTAGGATTTCATTTGTGTCACTTCTTCTCTCTTCAAGATTCAATTTGGGGCTTGCGATCTGGAAGTTGAATTTAGCTTCACCCTGAAAAGTGTCAGCAGACATGCTGGGAAATGTGTCAAAACTGTTTCCATTCAGACATTCCGACATTGTGGAAGTGTGAGCTATCTTTGCAGAGACAGGAAATCGGGGTGTTTGAATGAACCTGCACAGCCTGTCTCCCCGTCCCCCGCTTCTAAAGTGTCTCAGGGTCTCCTGGCACTTTCTATCTCTCTGCTTCTGTCTCTATCCCTCACTATCTCTCTGTTCTCTCTCCATTTCTATCTCTCCCTATATCTCTGTTACTCTACCTCTGTTCCTCTCTCTCTGTCTATCACTCTCTCCCGCCATGTTGGTTATCATTGTGGGTTGAGTTAAATCACAGACAAAATAAACACTTCACCTGTCTGCCCCGGAATAAATAGCAAAATTTGAGGATATTTTATTTCTGTATTCAGACAATATAGACAGGAGTGTATATTATATGATGGGATGCTGCAAATCGATTTACACTAGTACTGTCGGAAAAAAAACTTAAAAAGATTTATTCACAAGTCTAGTCCAACTGAACGACGGAGTTGACCCGATAAGGTAATAAATGCCAAAAGTCTGGAGTTTTTTGGAGTACGTTAAGCTTTACTCTGTCTGGCTTTCAGAAATTAAACATTACACATGCACTGCAAGATTAAAGATTATACATAGGTTAGGTTACATAGAATTTTGGAAGGACTAAGAAGGCTCGGGAATATCCAATGAATGGGAGGACCATAGGAAGTACCGAGCATCAGAGGGATCTTGCTGTACTTGTCCATAGATCACTGAAGGCTGCAGCGCAGGTAGACAAGGTGGTTAGGAAGGTATATGGGATACTTGCCTTTATTAGTTGAGGCATAGAATATAAGAACAGGGAGGTAATGATCGAACTATATAAAACACTGGTTCGGCCACAGATGGAGTACTGTGTCCAGTTCTGGGCACCACACTATAGGAAGGATGTGATTGCACTGGAGAGGATGCAGAGGAGATTGACCAGGATGTTGCCTGGGCTGGAGCATTTCAGCTATGAAGAAAGACTGAAAAGGCTGGAGTTGTTTTCCTTCGAGCAGAGAAGGCTGAGGGGGGACCTGATTGAGGTGCACAAAATTATGAGGGGCATTGATAGGTGAGATAGGAAGAAACATTTTCCCTTAGCGGAGGGGTCAATAACCAGGGGGCATAGATTGAAGGTAAGGGGCAGGAGGTTTAGAGGGGATTTGAGGAAAAGATTTTTTCCCCAGAGGGTGGTTGGAATCTGGAGCGCTCTGCCTGAAGGGGTGGTAGAGGCAGGAACCCTCACAACATTTAAGAAGTATTTGGATGAGCACTTGAAATGCCGTAGCATACAATTTTCAGCTGAAAATTGATCAGTTACATTGTTATTTCAGTCCATATTTACAGTACACACGGTACCTTACTGTTGTAATAAAGTCATATAGTATCTATTCATCCCACTGGGGCAAAATTTCACTGGCTCAACATTCTCACCAAATACTAAAGCATTCCACAATGCGAGACTCTCAAATTCAACACAAGTTTCCTTTTCAGATTCTCGCTGGTCTGTTCTGATTCTCTGAGGGATTACTGATGCTTATCCTCCACATGAGCAGTCGTCCAAATCCCGTGTGCCTGTCCTGCTCCCAAACCCGGCATCCGCTTACATTAAGGCAAGTGATACAGGAGGGTCTCAGTGACTGAGGCAGGTGAGTCTTGAGGCTGAGCCGGGGACAGTGAGTGACCCGGGTTAATCCGACACTCCAGGGACAGTTTAAACGGAGCTTTACTCTGTATCTAATCCATGCTGTACCTTCTCTGAGAGTGTTTGATGGGGCAGTGCAGACGAGGGGAGTTATTCCTTACCCATTTTAAATATAGAGAAGTGAATATCCAAGAGATTGTTTTAAATGTGATGAGGGCTTCTGCCTCTACCATCCTTCAGAGTCATAGCGAGATACAACACTTATACAGGCCCTTCGGCCCGCCCAGACTGTGCCAGCCATCAACCACCCAATTTATACTAATCCTTTCAGGCAGTGAGTTCCAGACACGCACAAGCAAACTATTGAAGAAACTATTGATGTGTTTCGTTCTGTTAAGTTTGATGTCAATGTTTGCCCAGGATGTTGATGCTGGGGGATTCAGCAATGGGATAATGCTTTGACTGCCAAGGGGTGGTGGTTGGCTTCTCTCTTGTTGCAGATGGTCATTGCCTGGCACTTGTGTGACATGAATGTTACTTTCCACTGGTCGACCCAAGCCTGCATGTTGTCCGGGTCTTGGTGCATGTGGCTCTGGGTTGCTTCATTATCTGAGGCAAAATACTATGGGTGCTGGAAATCTGGAAAGCATCGAGCTGAATCACCAACTCTGTTTTTCTCTCCACAGATGCTGCTTGACCTGCTCAGTATTTCCAGCATTCTCTCCTGTGATCTCAGCTGAAGATGGTTGAGCCTCGGACACCACCCTGCGGAACTCCTGCAGTGATGTCCTGGGACTGAGATGATTGACCTCCAACAACCACAACCATCTTCCTTTGTGCTCGGTATGAGTCCAACCAGCAGATGACTACTGACTTCAGTTTTACTCGGGCTCCTCGATGTCACACTCGGTCAAACGCTGCCTTGATGTTAAGGTCAGTCTCTCTTCCCAGTAGCAGACAGGAGTGAATCGTTCCCTTTGACCCGTTGGACACTGAACAAGCTGTGTTTCTTCACAGCATGATACAGGACTGTACACGGCCGATTAATGTAGCCCATCAAACACTCCCAGAGCAGGTTGCGCACAGCTTAGGAATAGAGTATAGTTCCTTCAACATTCTCTCTCTGTCTTCCGCTCTCTGTCTCTCCCTCCTGCTATCTCTGACACGAGGAGAGAGACAGAGGGAGAGAGGGTTAGATATGCAGAAAGAGGGAGTGTTGTGGAGAGGGACAAGGTTGGAGAGAGAGAGATTGCGGGGTCGATTGAAAGGGAGAATGTAAGAGAAAATAATTTGATGTAATCCTTCACTGCTGTGTGCACCAACATTTAAGAGATAGGTATGGAGACAGAAACATCGGGAGAGATCTCTGTCTCTCTCTCTGTCTCTCCATCTGTCTTTCCCTCTCTGTCTCTCCCACTCTCTCCTTCTCTCTCAGTTACATTCTCATACAACTCAGATCAGTTACATTTCCAAAAGAAATGCCAGGAGTGAACAAGGTCAATACAATAATATGGAAAATGTAAATGACGCCACTCATAATTGCCATCCATCCAGTATGAGTACAGATTTCAGGTTTTTTTCCGGGAGACGTCTTGCTCAGAAAATGTCATTGACATTGAAATGATTGTGTTTTATCCACCACATGATTTACATCAGAGTCAAAGCTGCTGATGTAATGTGTTTGTTCAGGTGAGTGTAATTAATAGCAATGATCAGGGGTTTAACCGTGTCAGTGGAGACTTATCCCCTGTATAAATCAGGACCCATTGGAATGGATCAGCTCAGAGTGCCTGGTGGAGCTGTGGATTCCAGGATAACAGAAGTCTCTGCTTCTCATAGAAATGGGATATCCAGTAATGTATCATACAGAACGCATTTATTATCCTGTACTTGCAGCAATTGGAGTTCCTGGTAAGCAGTATCTGCGCTGTTAATGGTCTAAATCGATGTTAACTGTGCTGCTGTACTCGGTATTATTTCCCTCTGTGTGTGTTACACAGCCACCTGTTCTTTTCCAGCAATTTACTGATGGAATCCCCTCATTGTCCACTCTTTCATTCTTGTAGGAGTTGTGTTATGTATTTAATGGTATTGGTTTAAGTAACTGTGGCTTTGTTATTGGATTATTCTGTGTATTGAATGTATTGGAATGAGATGTTTCAGTGAGGATCAATAATCAGACCATTAGGACTTTTAATATTTTCGTGATGTCGATCTAACCGGTCCTGGAATATTTTTATGATTTTTTTTGATTGATAATGAGACATCTCACGGTTTCAGTGTTACAAGCGGACAGAACAATGTCCTCCCTCCCCAATAACATGGCTCAGTTTAACTGGGATTTCAATGTATTTATTGATTATCACTGTTATCAAATATTATTTCACTCTGTGTGTGTCTGACGCTGCTTCAGAAGTCTGGGTACTGAACTGAGTTTGCTGCTGACACTTTCACTTCTCCTTCTCTGCTTCACTGTGGACCTTCACTGTCACTGGACTACATTGGAATATAGAAAGTATTGATGAGATGTTTTACTGATTTTCACTCTATCAGTTGGTATCAAGAGTCTTTCCATTTATCTGTAGATTATCAGCTGCAGCGCTGATGTTAGTGTTTTATTAATTAAACAATCCCACATTCTAACAGATTACGTTATACTTCCAGGAGAAGGAATTTCAATGATTGTGAGGTGTGTCTGGAAGTAGCTTTCGATCCTGTTTATTCCATGTATAGTAGATGAAGTGAAGAGTGTAGGTGAACTGGTTGAGACTTGGGTGTTCTGTAGATACATTAAATTATTCACAGAGGTTTCACCATTGAACAAACTGACTCTGAGAATAGAATCATTGAACCTGGAGCTGGTGAACAGAACACAGACGCAGAATGTTAGGAATAAATCATATGTGAAAAGCAGCATTAAGTAACTGTTTACAGTGTGTGAGTACTCCAGAGAGATAGGGAAGGAGAAAAGGAGCTGGGAGAACGAAATCGATTGGAAAAGAAAAGCAGAAGTCAAGAGAAAGAGAAAGAAGCAGAAGTGTAAATAATTCTCTGTCAAAAAGTGCTGGAATGTCCAGAACAATTAGTGAGAGAAACTGTGAGTTGAAATTGTCTGTTGTCAGATTGTGTTCATTTTCCTGTTGGACTTAATCCTCTGTGTCGATTTCTGTCAGGTCCTCATTTTGTTTTGTAGAAAGTTCCTATTCCTCACTTAGTGACTGAATAAACAGAATAAAATCAGTTCATCACTGATGGTAATTCATTATTTAAATACTGCACTTTAAAATCTCTGTGACTACTGAATTCAATAAAGAGCGAGGCTGATATCAGAAATATATTTACATTTATATTTAATAGCCTGTACAAACTAAATATATTGCCTATATTGTATAAACAATGAACTGTTCTCCAACACAAATAACCACAGGGATTATTGTTTGAATGTATTAATTGAGTTGTATTCCTGGGATCTATAGATTAGATTTCCTCTAACACTCTGCTGCAGTCTCTCCCTGTGAATCTCAGCCTCTCCTCTCACTGTATTGAATCCTCAGTCTCCTCATCCATTGCTTCAGTTTATCCACTTTCCCAAACCATCTGCTCCAGTCTCCCCTCCTGCTCCAACATGTCCTTTCCCTGGAATTTGGAAGGTTATGGGGTGATTTGATGAATGTTGTCAAGATAATAAGGGAAACTGAACGGGTGGACAGAGAGTAGCAATTCCCATTGGCTGCGGAGTCAGGAACTTGGGGGCAGAGTCTAAAAATCTAAACGAAGTCTAAAAACTTTTCAGGAGTGAAATTAAGAAACACGACAACACACCAGGTGTGGTATCAGTTTGGAACTCTCTTCCACAAACGGCAATTGATGCTGAGACACTTGTTAATTTTTAATTCTGAGTTTGATAGATTTTTGTCTACCAAAGGTATTCAGGGGCAAAGATAGGTACATGGAGTTCGATCACACATCAGCCATGAGATCATTGAATGACAGAAGAGGGTTGAGGGGCCAAATGGCCTCCTCCTCTTCCTCTGTCCAGTGACAAATATCTTGCCATCACTCTCTGTGTCTTGGTCTGTGTTTCTCTCTTTGTCTCTCTTTCTGTCTGTCTGTCTGTCTCTCTCTCTCCTCTCTCAAATATCTGTGGAAATCCACAAACATTAGTCAGCCATTTTAGGCTGGTTCACGGTGTCCATTTTATGTTTCCACAACACTGGGACATTTATTCCAGAGACGGGCTCCTCACCAATGTAACGGTGGTGCTCAAATTGTGACAGCGACACAGACATGGAGACACTGAGACCCACAGTACTAGAAAGGAATTAATCATTCCCTTGTGCCCAATAAATTGCCCTCCACAGTGATTAGGCTGAGTGGCCTGTAATTACTCAGTCTTTTACTTTCTCTCTTGTTAATCAATAGTACAACATACACAGTCCTCCAGTCCTCTGACAGCATGGCTATAACCAGAGAAGATTGGAAAATGATGGTCAGAGCCTCTGATATTTCCTCCCTTGCACCTCTTAACAGCCTGAGCCTGGTGAATTATCAGCTTTCAAAGATGCTAAACCCCTTAATATTTCCTCTCTCACTGTTTATCCCATTCAATATTTCAAACCCCTCCTCATTGACTACAATGTCTGTGTCCCCTCTTTTGTGAAGGCAGTCGCAATGTATTCATTCTGAACCATGTCCACATCATCCGCCTCCACGTTTAGGAAAAAGGAGGAGAGACGACATTAAGTAAAGGATAGAAATCTAAAGGAGGTGCAGGAACAGACACATCTGGGGAGTTTTTGTGCTCCAATCACTGAAGGTGGCAGGACAGGTTCAGAAAGTGGTTAAACGGCATAAGGGGTCCTGAGATTATAAATAGAGACATTGAATACAAATGAAGAATGTGGGGGCATTAGAGAGGGTGCAGAAAAGATTCACAAGAATGGTTCCAGAGATGAGGGACTTCAGTTACGTGGATAGATTGGAGAAGCTGGGGTTGTTCTCTGTGTCTCTCTCTGTCTCTCCCTCCTGCTATCTCTGACACTAAGAGGGAGACAGAGGGAGAGAGGCTTAGATATGCAGATAGAGAGAGTGCTGTTGAGAGGGACAAGGTTGGAGAGAGAGAGATTGTTGGGGTGGATTGAAAGGCACAATGTAAGATCTATTTATTCAATGTATTCACTGTTGTGTACGCAAACAGATGAAGTTGGGGCCCAGGTGGACAGTTTTGATGATCAGGAAGGAAATCGCTCCATTGTAAACATCCAGCCAGGTATTCCACCATTTGAGCCATCACACCCTCATGATATTGGTGCGGAAATCTTGTAATCCATGCCCATGGTTATTGACCCCTCTGTTAAGGGAAATGTTTTTTTTCCTATCCACTCTATCTTGGCCCGTCATTATTTTATACACCTCAATTAAATCTTCCCTTCAACCTTCTTTGTTCCAAAGAAAACAATTCCAGCCTATCCAATCTTTACACATAGTTAAAATTCTCCATTCCTGACAACATCCTCTGTAAATCTCCTCTGTACCCTCTCTAGTGTGATAGCATCCTTCCTGCAATGTGGTGACCAAAACTGTCCACAGTACTCTAGCTGTGGTCTAACTAGTGTTTTATACAGTTCTAACATAACCTCCCTGCTCTTATATTCTCTACATCAGCCAATAAAGGAAAGAGTTCCGAAGAAGGGTTACTGACCCGAAACGTTAACTCTGCTTCTCTTTTCACAGATGCAGCCAGACCTGCTGAGTGGTTCCAGCATTTCTTGTTTTTTTATTTTAAAGTATTCTGTAAGACATCTTAACCACCTTATCCACCTGTCCTGTGACCCTCAGGAATCAGTGGACATTCAGTCCAAGGCCCGTCTGTTTACAGTCGAAGAGATTGTTCAGTTAGATTGAAAGAGCAAATGTAAAACATAATAATTTGATGCAATCCTTCACTGCAGTATACACCGACATACGAGCGAGAGGCATGGAGTGTGAACCATCGGGGTAGAGGGAAAAAAATAGATGGAGATGGGAACAACCTGGAAAGGAGTGATGGGCACAGACAGAGAGGTAAGCTCTGGTAAACTATCTTGCTGGTAATCTCTCTCCATGTCTATCTCTCTCTTCCCCTCTCTTCGACACTCTGAAACCCTGTTTCTTCTCAGAGAGTGTCAGAGAGTGTCAGAAAGTGTCTGAGAGTGTCTGAGAGTGTCTGAGAGTGTCAGAGAGTGTCCAAGTCTATCTCTCCCTTTTCGCTCTCTATCTCCCTCTGCACACTATCTCAATCTCTCCCTCTTGTTCTCAGCATGGGAAGAGGGAGAAGGAGAGGCAGAGAAAGGGTGTTGCAGGCAGTGAGAGATGAGGAGAAAGAGACAGAGGAACAGCGAGTCTGGCATTGGTAGATGGATCTTTACTTTGTATCTAACCCCGTGCGTACCTGCCCTGTGAGTATTCGATGGGGACAGTCTCGGACGGGGAGGACTATCTAAAAATCAAAAATTAGTCGAAAGCCCTTTCAAAGATGAAATTTAGAAACACTTCTACATACAAAGTGTGGTAGAAGTTTGGAAATGTCTTCCACAAATGACCCCTCCCTATCTCTGCAATCTTCTCCAGCTCCACAATCCCCCGATATCTGCGATCCTCTAATTCTGGCCTCTTGAGCATCCCCAGTTTGAATTGTTCCACCATTGGTGGCCGTGCCTTCAAGCTGCCAAGACCCTAACTCTGGAATTCCTTTCCTAAACCTCTCCGTCGCACTAACTCTCTTTCCTCTTTGAAGACGCTTCCTCAAACCAACCTCTTTGACCAATTTTTTGTTCGTCTCATGTAGTGTAGTGACTCAGTGTCAACTTTTTATTTGCCTTATTTATTTGTTGGATGTGTGCGTTACTGGCCAGGCCAGCATCTATTGCTCATTCCTCATTGCCCTTGAGAAGGTGGTGTTGAGCCTCCTACTTGAACCGCTGCAGTCCATGTGGGGTCGGTATACCCACAGTGCTGTTCGGAAGGGAGTTCCAGGATTTTGACCCAGTAACAGTGACGGAATGGTGATATAGTTTCAAGTTAGGATGGTGTGTGACTTTAGTTGTTGTGTGCGGACAGTAACTTCAGTGCACAGTCCATTCATATTTTTAATTAATTATTTTTTAACGTGGTTAGATGTAAAGTTTCTCCTACAATCTGCCTGCCTCCCCGTATCTCCTCACACTTTCTGCCCATCTCTCCCTCCTTCTCTGAAGCCACTGCTTTCCTCTGTATCTAAACTCACACTGTACCTGCCCTGGGAGGTTTCATTATGGTGCTTAAGCAATGAGTTATACACTTCCAGCATAACCTCCCTGCTCTTATATACTTTTACAGCCTTGTTGGAAATGTCACTGCAGTTTGAAAATATGAAACACTGATCCAACATTCACCCCTAAAATACTCACACTAACCTCCAAAAACAGGACTGGGCAGATAATGAGGATTGTTAATGATTGTTACAACTTGTCTCATCCTCTCTCTGTCTCTCCCTCTCATGTCTGTTTCTTCCCATCTTTCTCTCTCTCTCTCTCTCCCTCACCCTCTCCCTCTTTCTCTGCCTCTTTCCATGACTCTGTCTCCAACACCATCTCTCTCTCCTTGGACAGAAATGTTTTTATCCATTTCTTGGTTAATTTTGAACCTGTAAATCTTGCCCTTGCTGGGAACGTCACTGCAGTTTGAAAATATCAAACACTTTAGCACTCGCCCCCTAAACTCTCTCACTAAATCCCCAATACAGGACTGTGCAGATAATGGGGATTGTTACTGATGTTCTGACAAGATCCCCTCACACACTGTATCCCATTTCACCTGCTTCTAAAGTTTGTCAGTGTTTAATAATATTTTTTCAATAATATTAAATGTCACTTCAGTTTGAAAATATCAATCATTGATCCACCAATTGCCCCAAAACCCTCACACAAAACCCCTGATCTCTCCTTTCAAAATTAGTTCTTGCACACAGCCAGTTATACTTTTTATCCTTTTTTGATCCTTTTTCAACATTATTAGATGTAAAGTTTTTCCTTTAATCTCGCCCTCCCTCTCTCTCTGTCTGTCTCTCCCTCTGTCTCTGTTTCTCCCTCTGTTTGTCTCCCTCCCTCTCTGTCTCTCCCTCCCTTTCTCCCTCTGCATCTGTCTCTCTCCCTCTGTATCTGTCTCACTCGCTTTCTCCCTGTCTCTCTCCCTCTGCAGCTGCCTGCCTCCCTTTCTGTCTGTCTCACTCTGCATTTGCCTGCCTCCCTTTCTTTCTCTCTCCCTCTCCCTCTGTCTCTGTCCCACTCTGTCTGTGTCTCTCTCCATCTGTCTCTCACTCCCTCCATGTCTCCGTCCCTCTGTACATGGACAGCAATGCTTTGAGCCATTTGTTTGGTTAATTTTGAATCTTTAACTCTTGCTTTTGTTGGGAATGTCAATGCTGTTTAAAAATATCAAACACTCATCTAACACTCATCCCGAAACCACTCACATTAAAACCCAAATACATGACTGGGCAGACAATGGGGATTGTTACTGGGGTTTCGTCAAGGTCTCATTTCGCTATCTCTTCTGTCTCTCACTGTCTTCCACTTTGTCTCTCTCTCTCTCCATTTCCCCATTTGCTTTCATTTCCCTCTCTCCTCTTTCCTTCATCGCGCCCAAATTTATACATGGAGAGGAAGCTCCCTCCACTTTATACATGGAGAGGGAGTTCCCTCCACTTTATAGCTGGAGAGCGAGCTCCCTCTACTTTATACAAAGAAAGGGAGCTCCCTCTGTTTTATGCAGCTGCCGTGGTGGGATTTGAACCCCTGTCACCAGGCCATCAGGTTGGGCCTCTGGATTACGTGACCAGTGATATTATCACTACCCAACTGCCTACAAAATGGATGTGTACAGTGTCTGTCCCGCAAAATCACTCACAATCGTTTCTGGGCTGGAGCCCTGAACATGGTCCCGAATCAGAGACTCAAAGTTCACATTTTAACTGGGAAAAGGCAGGAACAGAGTGAAATGGGATTGATTTTGTCCCTGGATTCAGTGTCCACAGCAGACAGATCAGTTACATTTACAATAGAAATGCCAGGAGTGAACAAGGTCAAGGCAATAATATGGAAAATGTAAAAGACGCCACTAATAATTGTAGCATCCGTCCAGTATGAGTACAGATTTCAGATTTATTCCAGAGAGAGGTCTTACTCAGAAAATGTCATTGATATTGAAATGATTGTGTTTTATCCACCACATTATTTACATCAGAGTCAAAGCTGCTGATGTAATGTGTTTGTTTAGGTGAGTGTCACTAATAGCAATGATCAGGGGTATAACCGTGTCAGTGGAGACTTATCCTCTGTATAAATCAGGACCCATTGGAATGGATCAGCTCAGAGTGCCTGGTGGAGCTGTGGATTCCAGGCTAATAGAAGTCTCTGCTTCTCACAGAAATGGGATATCCAGTATTCGTTCAGTTCATTTTCATTTATTATCCTGTACTTGCAGCAATTGGAGTAGCTGGTAAGCAGTATCTCTGCTGTTAATGGTCTAGATCGATGTTAACTGTGCTGCTGTACTGGGTATTATTTCCCTCTGTGTGTGTTACACAGCCGCCTGTTCTTTTCCAGCAATTTAGTGATGGAAACTCCTCATTGTCTACTGTTTCATTCTTGTAGGAATTGTATTATGTATTTAATGGTATTGTTTTAAGTAACTGTGGCATTATTACTGGATTATTCTGTGTATTGAATGTATTGGAATGATATGTTTCAGTGAGGATCAATCTTCAGACCATTAGGAGTTTTTAACAGTTTCATGATGTGGATCTAACCGGTCCTGGAATATTTTTATGATTTTTTTCAGTGATTGATAATGAGACATCTCACAATCTCAGTGTTACAAGGGGACAGAACAATGTCCTCCCTCCCCAATAATATGGCTCAGTTTAACTGGGATTTCAATGTGTTTATTGATTATCACTGTTATCAAATATTATTTCATTCTGTGTGTGTCTGACGCTGCTTCAGAAGTCTGGCTACTGAACTGAGTTTGCTGCTGACACTTTCACTTCTCCTTCTCTGCTTCACTGTGAACCTTCACTGTCACTGGACTACATTGTAAAATAGAAAGTATTGATGTGATGTTTTACTGGTTTTCACTCTATCAGTTGGAATCAAGAGACTTTCCATTTATCTGTAGATTATCAGCTGCAGCGCTGATGTTGGTGTTTTATTAATAAAACAATCCCACATTCAAACAGATTACTTTATAATTCAAGGAGAAGGAATTTCAATGATTGTGAGGTTTGTCTGGAAGGAGCTTTCGATCCTGTTTATTCCATGTATTGTAGATGAAGTGAAGAGTGTAGGTGAACAGGTGGAGACTTGAGTGTTCTGCACATACATTAAATTATTCACAGAGGTTTCACCATTGAACAAACTGACTCTGAGAATAGAATCATTGAACCTGGGGCGGCTGAACAGAACACAGACACAGAATGTTAGGAATAAATCATATGTGATAATTAGCATGAAGTAACAGTTTACAGGGTGTGAATACTCCAGAGAGATAGGGAAGGAGAAAAGGAGCAGGGTGAACGAAACCGATGGGAAAAAAAAGCAGAAGTAAAGAGAAAGAGAAAGAAGCAGCAGTGTAAATAATTCACTATCATAAAGTGCTGGAATGTCCAGAACAAGTAGTTAGAGAAACTGTGAGTTGAAGTTGTCTGTTGTCAGATTGTGTTCATTTTCCTGTTGGACTTGATCCTCTGTGTTGATTTCTGTCAGGTCCTCATTTTGTTTTGGTAGAAAGTTCCTATTCCTTACTTAGTGACTGAATAAACAGAATAGAATCAGTTCATCACTGATGGTAATTCATTATTTAAATACTGCACTTTAAAATCTCTGTGACTGCTGAATTCAATAAAGAGCGAGGCTGATATCAGAAATATATTTATATTTATATTTAATAGCCTGTACAAACTAAATATATTGACTATATTGTAGAAACAATGAACTGCTCTCCAACACCCGTAACCACAGGGATTATTGTTTGAATGTATTAATTGAGTTGTATTCCTGGGATCTATAGATTAGATTTCCTCTAACACTCTGCTGCAGTCTCTCCCTGTGAATCTCAGCCTCTCCTCTCACTGTATTGAATCCTCAGTCTCCTCATCCATTGCTTCAGTTTATCCACTTTCCCAAACCATCTGCTCCAGTCTCCCCTCCTGCTCCAACATGTCCTTTCCTTATCTCCCTCCCAATCTCTCTCACTGGCTCCACCTCCAGCTCCTTGTCCAACCTGATAGGAATACAGTAACATGGGAGCAGGAGGAGGCCAGTCAGCCCTTCGAGCTTGCTCCACCATTCTAGATCAAGGCTGACACTCAAACTCAGTGCTGCAGTTTTCTGCCTGTTCCTAATTGGTAACATTCCCTGTCAGAGCAACAAACCAGCTGCTACATCCCGCTCACCCCAACCAACAGTCTGGAGACACATTCCCAATTAACACATTGGATTCCATCTCTGTAAAACAGCTTCTCATTCCCCACTGACACTCCATCCTCACTCAGTACTTCCCGTAGATCCGGTGCTGACTTTGTTCACTTTCTGCATCAATTTCCCAATTCATTATTAATAATTGTGTTTTCAAACATTTCACTGTGACAAAGCACTGCCCGGGTCAATGAATCAGTTTTCACTGCTCGATGCAGCAACAAAGCTGGAAATTTCAGCCCAGATCCTGTCAAACTGCTGCTTTGTCTCCAGGTCTGATCAGTAATTTCTCTGCTTCCTTTTCTCTCTCTCTTCCAGTTAACTTGGTGGCGATTGTGATCCTGTCCCGGGGAAAGTGCGGTCTCTCCAAATGTATCAGTGTCTACCTGGTGGGAATGGCAGTGTCTGATCTCCTGGTCGTTATCACTGAACCCATATTGAACTGGATTGTTCAAATTTATTTACCATATTCATTCCTGAGAATTACTCCTGTGTGTTCTCTCATTGCCGTTCTGCTTTGTGCATCCACAGTTGTTTCTGTCTGGCTCACAGTCACTTTCACCTTTGATCGATTTGTGGCCATTTGTTGTGAGAAGCTGAAAACAAAATATTGCAGCGAGAAAAGGGCGGCTGTGGTTGTGGGAACAGTGACTGTGCTGGGCTGTTTAGAGTCTCTCCCCTGGTACTTTACACAGGAACAACAATACATTATTGATAATGTTCCCATGGGTTGTGTTAATAAACTGAGCTTCTTTACTTCCCCCATATGGGGGGCATTTGAATGGTTTAACCTCATTTTAACCCCTTGTGTCCCGGTCTTTCTGATGTTGCTGCTCAATGTTCTGACTGTCAGACGGATTTTATTCTCCAGTAAAGTCCGCAGGGGATTCCGGCGCCACAGCAATGCAAAGAATCACAAGGACCCAGAGATGGAGAATCGCAGGAAATCAATTATTTTACTCTTCAGTATATCCAGCAGTTTTATCCTGTTATGGGTGACCTGGGTTGTGTTTATCATTTATACTCGAATTACAGATATTAATTATTATTCCTCCTACACTGACCCTCTCTTTATCACAGAACAAACATCAAAGATGCTGCAGATTCTCAGTTCCTGCACCAACACATGTATTTACATTGTGACCCAGACTAAATTTAGGCAGGAGCTGAAGAAGGGGGTGAAATACCCTCTCAATCTCATTGTTAAATTAGTGAAATCATAGAAAGAGCTGAAGGGTTTCAAACACTGGAACTAAATCCCATTCCCCCTCCTCCTCCCCCAGAAGCCCAGCTCCACCTCCCACCCTCCACCCGCCTCTGTGATTATTTGACCGGCGCCATCTTTAGTCCTGGCAGCTGCCTGAGCGTGGGCAGACCCTGACGTTTAACTGAAATGGTGTACATTTGCGCATGTGCCAGTACAGCGCCACTTTGTGGTCGCTTTTGCCAACAAATGCCGCCAATGGACAAAGCTGCAAATCGCAGTGATTGTGAGATGGTGAGTGGGAATGTTACTGCAGTGAGGCAGGGACACCAGCAGATGGAGATGGTGAGCGGGGGCAGCAACTGCAGTGAGGCAGAGGCACCAGAAGATGGAGATGGTGAGAGGAGGTCAGTAACTGCAGTGAGGAAGTGACACTAGCAAATGGAGATGGTGAGTGGAGCAGTAACTGCAGTGAGGCAGGAGTACCAGCAGATGTCGATGGTGAGAGAGGGACATTGACTGCAATGAGACAGGGACACCAGGAGATGGAGATGGTGAGGAAGGGACAGTAACTGAATTGACACAGGGACACCAACAGATGGAGATGGTGAGAAGGGGCAGTAACTGCAGTGAGACAGGGACACCAGCAGATGGAGATGGAGAGAGAGGGACATTAACTGCAGTGACACAGGGACACCAGCAGATGGAGATGGTGAGAGGGGGACAGTAGCTGCAGTAAGACAGGGATACCAGGAGATGGAGATGGTGAGAGAAGGACAGCAGCTGCAGTAAGACAGGGGCACCAGCAGATGGAGATGGTGAGTGTGGGACAGTAACTGCAGTGAGGCAGGGGTACCAGCAGATGGAGATGGTGAGAGAGGAACATTAACAGCAGTGAGGCAGGGACACCAGCAGATGGCGATGGTGAGAGGAGGACAGCAGCTGCAGTAAGACAGGGGCACCAGCAGATGGAGATAGGGAGTGTGGGACAGTAACTGCAGTGAGGCAGGGACACCAGCAGATGGAGATGGTGAGTGTGGGACAGTAACTGCAGTGAGACAGGGACACCAGCAGATGGAGATGCTGAGCCATTACTGATGGGAGATTCCCTTGCAAAGATTGAAAATTTCCACAAGTCTGAAGAATTTACTTTATTTTAAACTTGAGATGCTGAATAAAATAATTTCAATGCAACTTTTGTAAAATGGCTATTTTTCTACTGTGTGAACACTTGTAACATGAAACTCATTCCTGTTTGGAAAGTTATATTGAGTGATTAAAGGTAATGTATAAATAAAACAACTGGATCAAATAAAACTCAAATAGTCATTTATAAACAAAAACTCTCAATATAAGTTGTGTTGAGTTCTTGATCACCTACGTTATGACATCTCTCTCTCTCACACTTCTCTTTCTAAGTTGGTATCTTCTCTACTATAACTAAGAGTAGTTGAAATATTGATCCAATTGTCCTTTGAAATTTAATATTGAATCTGCTTTCAGAAACCTGTCAGACAGTGAATTCCAGACCATAATAACTCCCTGCCTATTTGTTTTACCCCTCTACTAGTGTAAACATTCTCTCCTCATATCTCCAAAATGAGGGAAAGATTTTGAATGCAATGCAATTAATTTCTCCAGGACAGCAGCTGCAGAGGATCTGGAACCTCCTGAATTTGGACAAACAATGAACAAAAATCCCTCTGAATCCCCCAGGAGAGCAGAGGATAGAAACAGTCTGGAAGCAAAGGGAAACAAGTGACACTTTATTGCAGCAGTAAAAAGTCTTTGTCAGAAAGTAGAGGTCTTTATTGCTGAACTTTATATAAACTGGAGGTGAAAAGTGGAAGATCTTTAATACCATTTGTGTTAAATGGCCATTTCCCAGCTTTGTGAACCCTTGTAACATTAAACTGGTGAACGTTAAGAAGGTTTTATTGATTGATTGCAGCTAATACATAAATACAGCAGCATCAAATACAGGGCAAAGAATCATTGACAAATATAACTGTAAATATGGGTAAGAATTGTGTGAAATGTCACTGTTTATAAAAGTTCTCTTGGCTGCCTCATTAACCTGGCTCTAGTTTCAGTGTTTGTCACACAGTGGAAATGAAAAACCGAATAAAAACCGCATGTTTGTACTGCATTCAAACAGGCCTCTCCAGCAATAACACTTTGTCAGAATTTCAAGGTAATTGCAATGAGTCAATTTCTGAACTTTCCGTTAACTGGAGGTGAATAGTGAAATACATTTAATACAATGAGTGTTAAATGGTTATTATCCAAACCGGTCCCTCCAGGTTTTAAATTACAGCAGCTTTTCTGTTCTGTTAATGAGGTTTTTGGGGGAGGGTGAGAGAGAGAGAGAGGCAGACAGCCTTCTATCTGGAATGGTCCATTTGGGATATGTCTGGAATATCCCTCTCTCCCCCATTCGCTGTTTACACAGAGACTCACCTTCGACTGTCCCATACCAGGGAGGGAGTGTCCAGATGGAGGAATCTGAGAGCTGGTTGGTTAAGCTGCATTTTGGGTAGACTGTCTGTTTTGAGTGACAGGTTCTGGGATATATTAGGACAACATCAGACCACATTCTTTCCTTCCATGCGGCTGGTTTCTGAAGGTGAGTTTCTGTGTCTCAATCTCTGTGCCCAGGTGAATTGGAACTGATTGCAGTGTGTGTGTGTGAGAGAGTCCAGTCTGAATCCCCCACTCTCTCTGTCCCAGTCCTGACGCTTTTCTCCAAATCCCGCCACAATGCCCCTCTCCAGGATCTCTTCCCCATGGATGAGCTGATGGTGGGAATGTGTTAGAGTCCAACGATGGAAAGCAGACGGTGTGGGATGGTGAGTATCACATCTTTATTGTCTGTTTCTGCTTTACTCCCTTCTTCTGACTCAGTCTCTTTCACTAAGTCTCTCTCACTGAATATCTCTCTCACTCAATCTCTCTCTCATTGAATCTCTCTTTCACTGAATCTCTCTCTCACTCAATCTCTCTCTCACTCAATCTCTCTCTCACTGAATCTCTCTCCCACTGAATCTCTCTCCCACTGAATCTCTCTCTCACTCAATCTCTCTCTCACTCAATCTCTCTCCCACTGAATCTCTCTCCCACTGAATCGCTCTCTCACTGAAACTCTCTCTCACTGAAACTCTCTCTCACTCAATCTCTCTCTCACTCAATCTCTCTCTCACTCAATCTCTCTCACACAGAATCTCTCTCCCACTGAATCTCTCTCCCACTGAATCTCTCTCCCACTGAATCTCTCTCTCACTGAATCTCTCTCTCACTGAATCTCTCTCCCACTCAATCTCTCTCCCACTCAATCTCTCTCCCACTCAATCACTCTCTCACTGAAACTCTCTCACTCAATCTCTCTCCCACTCAATCTCTCTCTCACTCAATCTCTCTCTCACTCATTCTCTCTCTCACTCAATCTCTCTCTCACTGAAATTCTCTCTCACTGAATCTCTCTCTCACTGAAACTCTCTCGCACTCAATCTCTCTCTCGCTGAAACTCTCTCACTCAATCTCTCTCACTCAATCTCTCTCTCACTCAATCTCTCTCTCACTCAATCTCTCTCTCACTCAATCTCTCTCGCACTCAATCTCTCTCGCACTCAATCTCCCTTGCACTCAATCTCCCTCTCACTCAATCTCCCTCTCACTCAATCTCCCTCTCACAGACTCTCCATCGCACTCAATCTCCCTCGCACTCAATCTCTCCTCACTCAATCTCTACTCACTCAATCTTTCCTCACTCAATCTCTCATCACTCAATCTCTCCTCACTCAATCTCTCCTCACTCAATCTCTATCCCACTCAATCTCTCTCTCACTGAATCTCTCTCTCTCTCTCTCAATCTCTCTCTCTCAATCTCTCTCACACTGAATCTCTCTCTCACTCTCTCTATTTCTGAATCTCTCCCTCACCTTGTATTTCTGTCTCTGTTTTTCTCACTATCTCTCTGTTCCTCCGTCTCTCCCTCTCTCCCTCACTTTGTGTTTCTCTCTCTCTCTGAGTGATTGTGCGTCTTTCTGTCTCAATGGCATTCTCTGTCCTCTCTCTCAATCTCTCTGTGATTCTCTGTCCTCTCTCTCAATCTCTCTGTGATTCTCTGTCCTCTCTCTCAATCTCTCTGTGATTCTCTGTCCTCTCTCTCAATCTCTCTGTGTTTCTCTGTCCTCTCTCTCAGTCTCTCTGTGATTCTCTGTCCTCTCTCTCAATCTCTCTGTGATTCCCTGTGTCTTTCTCACTGGCTTTCTGTCTGTCTCTTTGCTGCCTTCAATTTCTTTGAGTCTCTGTTATTTCCCTCCACTTTTTTCCCTTCTCTCTTTCTTTGTATCTTTCTGTCTTCTCTATTTCTCTTTCTATCATTTCTCTCTCTCTTTCCATATTTCTCCGTCTTTTCCTGACCCTATCCAACACCCTCAATTTATCCACCACCCTCAATTTATCCACCGCCCGCAATTTTTATCCACCACGCAAATCTTTTTCCTGCAATTCCGCCCGCCAGAAAACATCAAACCCTTGCACAGACACCCCCGATCTAAATAATCCTCATCTGCAGACAACTGTCTGATGTCCCCTGTTAACTGGCCCCGATCTAATACCCTCATTATCAACAGACCCCCATCTAATTATCCCCTTCCCACTGTTACAAGACAACCCATCAAACTACCACCCGCCCAGGACAGATCCCATCAAAATAGACCCCGGGAACAAACACCCATTTAAATTTCCCCCGGGAACAAACTCCCATCTGAATAACACCCCCCAGGAACAGACCCCCATCTAAATACCCCCCGGGAACAAACTCCCATCTAAATACCCCCCGGGAACAAACTACCATCTAAATACCCCCCCAGGAACAAACTCCCATCTCAATACCACCCGGGAACAAACTGCCATCTCAATACCCCCCGGGAACAAACTACCATCTAAATACCACCCCAGGAACAAACTCCCATCTCAATACCCCCCGGGAACAAACTACCATCTAAATACCACCCCAGGAACAAACTCCCGTCTCAATACCCCCCGGGAACAAACTCCCATCTAAATACCCTCCCAGGAACAAACTCCCATCTAAATACCCTCCCAGGAACAAACTCCCATCTAAATACCCCCCGGGGACAAACTCCCTTCTCAATACCCCCCCCCCGGGAACAAACTCCCATCGAAATACCCTCCCAGGAACAAACTCCCATCTAAATTCCCTCCCAGGAACAAACTCCCATCTAAATACACCCCCAGGAACAAACTCCCATCTAAATACCTCCCCATGAACAAACTACCATCTAAATACCCACCCGGGAACAAACTCCCCTCTGAATAACCCTCCAGGAACAAACTCCCATCTAAATACCTCCCCATGAACAAACTACCATCTAAATACCTCCCCGGGAACAAACTCCCCTCTGAATAACCCCCCAGAAACAAACTCCCATCTCAATACCCTCCTGGAACAAACTCCCCTCTGAATAACCCCCCTGGAACAAACTCCCCTCTGAATACCCCCCGGGAACAGACTCCCATCTCTATACCCGCCCGCAACAGACCCCCATCTAAATACCCACCGTTCTGTGAACAGACTCCCATCTAAATACCCCCCCATTAACTGAACCCAATCTAATACTCCCCCCGCTCTCCACTGTTAACTCTCCCGGTTTGTAACTACCCTCCCTGTCCTGTAAAAGCTTCCCCTCTACTAATTCCCACCCTGTATCATCACCCCCGTGAACAGCCCCCTACCCCCCTCGCTCCCCACCGTGTTATTCCCACGTCCATCACTTTCCTGGGTTTGGGTCCATCTCCCGACAATCTTTCATTCATTTTAATTCCAGACCTGGATAAGCTACTGGAATTCCAACAACTTGCTCCCAGATCCCCGGCACATTTAACTCCTGTCCGGCCAAAATCAGGGCCGGGCATAGAGCAAGGACCCTCAGAGGCTAACTGGCATTCTGAGCCTTTAACGCACAGGACACAGCCCTCTCTGCAGAAAGGTGTTTCACCTGCTCTCCCCATCGGCTTCAGGGAATCAAACAGAGGGAGACACACACAAACACTCACACATTGATTTTACACAGGGACGGGAAGAGGCCATTCAGCCCTTTGATCCTGTCCCACCCATGTTAGATAATGGCTGACTTGCCCCTTCCCCCATTGAACCACAAGGAGACAGGCAGAGACAGTCGGGGAGCAGATACACAGAGAGTCAAAGAAACACTGGGCTGGACTCGGACTTGGTGCCAATGGTGCAAACCAGGGTGGAGGGGAGGAGAGTGGTTGTGTATCGGTTGTCCGTTCAGCATCTCTCCCCTGTTTTTACCTCAATGGGAGTAAAACTGGGCAGAGATGGAAAGCAGGATCCCGGTTCACAATCACCCTGTACAACACCAAAGCAGCGAGTTCAAATCCACCCCCAGACAGAGGGACAGAAACACAGAAAACAGATCCTGGGATTCGGACAGAACAGAGAGAGAGAGAGAAATAAATGGAAAGGGAGCTGGAGAATGAGATGCAGGGAGTCCGAAACCAGTTGGACAAATGGAGAACAGAGAGTCAGAAATACTGAGAAGGGCAAAGAGAGAGAGAAATGGAGACATACACAGAGATGTAGATATTGAGAAAGATCGCAGACAAAGAGAGAGATGCAGAGACAGAAAGATGTGGAGGGGCAGAGATACAAAGTAAGATGCGTTTACAGAATAGAGAGGGGTGTGCTGGGATGGGGGAATGCATAGATAATCTTGCAGGAAAGGAGGAGCAGAGATGGAAAGATTCAGGGATTTGGAAGTGAGTGGGAGAAGAGAGAGAGACAGATAAAGATGCAGAGAGTCGCAGAAAGAGAATGACAATGGAAACCTGTGAGACTCTAGAGAGAGGCAGAGATAGAAAGGATGTTGAGAGATACAGAGATAGGGATTTAAAGATGTGAAGAAACAGAGTAAGGAACAAGGAGGAAGGTGCAGGGAACAAGTTGCAGCAAGAGATGGAGAGAGGGAAGTCTTTGGGATTACATTGACTGTTCTAGAGCAGCGCTTCCCAAACTGTTCCCTTCGGGAGCGCACTCCAGCCCCCTCCCTATTGGTAAAAAAATCCACAGACCCCCGAAAACACAAAATCAAAATACTGGATGGATGCTGGAAATCTGAAATAAAAACCGAGCTGGAAACACTGAGCATTTCCAGCATTTTGTTTTTCTATCAGCCCCGAAATCTCACACAGTCTTCTTTTCTGGATCTAGAAATTAATTTGACAATGACAAATATATTTTTATTATTACTTTCCCTCTCCGGTTAAAGCTCTTGTCTGTGAATTCCACGTGGCCA
Source organism: Heterodontus francisci (assembly GCF_036365525.1). NCBI lineage: Eukaryota > Metazoa > Chordata > Chondrichthyes > Heterodontiformes > Heterodontidae > Heterodontus > Heterodontus francisci. The sequence continues at coordinate 980,754 of NW_027141978.1, read as the reverse complement.
AAAGATTCTCCCTCTGCATCATCACAGCTGCAGCTTCCGAAAAGATTCTCCTTGGGAATAAGAGAAATAAAATTGATTTAAAACAAAGCAAAGCATTTTTGAACAGAAATAAAACACAGCAAGAGCCCAGAGCTCTTTCTCTCACTCACTGACATAAAACAATCTCTCAGTGACTCCCTGTCTTCATAAACACATCCCCGGCACAGAGCCAGAGACTGGGAAGTGTGGATGTGTTTACCCTGTCATTTCCTGCTCTCTCCCTCTATTTCTCTGTGTGTCTCTCTACATCTGTTTCTGCCTCATTGTAAAAGCACACAAACACTGGAGACCCCCATCCCCTCTCCTGTAGAAGAATAGAGAGTGAAATCCACATTTCCATCCCTGAAAATGTGAATTCAAATGATCCCCAGGTGTTTCATTTCACTGTCAAATTCAGCCCACAGCCTCAAACACCAACAATATTCGGGAATGAGAACAAGCCTTTACAAACCTTCACATTTCACCCATTTCATTGCTGATTCACAGAAGTATTTGACACTCAATGAATTAATTTTTAAAGTGCTCGTCACTGTTGCAATGCTGGAAATGCTGCTGGCCATTGGTACACAGCAAGATCCAACAAGCAGCAGTCTGATAACAGCCTGCAAGCTGTGCACAGCAAGATCCCAGCAATGGTGACACACGGTTTGAGTGTGGATTTCTCCCTCTCTGTGTCTTTCTCGATCTTTCTCTGCCTTCCCTCCCTCACCCACACTCCGCATCATTCTCTCTCTCTGTTTCACCTGCCACCTCCAGCTGTTTCTCACTCTCCCTCTTTTTCTCTCCATCTGTGTCTGCCTCGGTGTTGCAATGCAGGAATTGATGAAGGGAATGTATGCACAGCAGGATCCCACAATGCGATCAGAGCCAGATATCCCAATACAGTCCTCAGAAAATGCTAAACTCCATCTTTAAACATATTACAAACCTGTATACAGCTTCATGTTCCCCTCAGGAGCAGTTGACACTCAATGAATTAAATTTTAAAGTGGGCCTCAATGTTTCATTGCAGGAAACCTGCAGGCAATCTGTGCACAGCAAGAGCCCAGAGGCAGCTATATGCCAATATGCAGGTAATCTGTTTTTAGTGATGTAGGTTTCGAGATCCCAGAGGGAGGAACATTCCTGCTGTTTGAAAACTCAAACAACCCTCTCCCTGTCTTTCTCCTGCTCCCGCCCCACACCCCATCCACATCTGTTTCTTTTTCTCTCGATCTGGGATTTAATCTGGAATGAAACGTCCTCTGAAGTGTTTCTGTCACCGTTTAAAATAACCACACGTCACATTGTGGCTCCTATTGATTAATGGTTAAAATAGGGAAAGTGCAGGGGAGAGAAAGGCAGAGGAAGATGGAGAGAAAACACAGAGAAATCCACACTTATACCCTCAGGAAGCTGAATTTTAAAGTGTCCTCATTGTTTGAATGTAGGAAATGCGGCAGGGCACTAGATGCACAGCAAGATCCCACAAGCAACAATCTACGGGTGGAGCCAGAGGAAATGGGCGAGGTGCGAAATGAGGACTTTGCATCAGTATTCACCAAGGAGAAGGATTTGGTGGATGATGAGCCTAGGGAAGGGCGTGCAGATAGTCTCAGTCATCACATTATCAAAAAGGAGGTGGTGTTGGGTGTCTTGCAAAGCATTAAGGTAGATAAGTTCCCAGGGCCTGATGGGATCTACCCTAGAATACTGAGGGAGGCAAGGGAAGAAATTGCTGGGGCCTTGACAGAAATCTTTGCATCCTCATTGGCTACAGGTGAGGTCCCAGAGGACTGGAGAATAGCCAATGTTGAGCCTTTGTTTCAGAGGGGCAGCAAGGATATTCCAGGAAATTATAGGCCGGTCAGCCTTCTGTCAGTGGTAGGGAAACTATTAGAGAGGATTCTTCGGGACAGGATTTACTCCCATTTCGAAACAAACGAACTTATTCGCGAGAGGCAGCATGGTTTTGTGAAGGGGAGGTAGTGTCGAACAAATTTGATTGAGTTTTTTGAGGAAGTGACGAACATGATTGATGAAGGAAGGGCCCTGGATGTTGTTTATATAGACTTTAGTAAAGCCTTTGACAAGGTCCCGCATGGCAGACTGGTGCAAAAGGTGAATTCACATGGGATCAGAGGTGAGCTGGCAAGATGGATACAGAACTGGCTCGGTCATAGAAGACAGAGGGTATCAGTGGAGGGGTGTTTTTTCTGAATGGAGTGATGTGACTAGTGGTGTTCCACAGGGATCAGTGCTGGGACCTTTGCTGTTTGTAGTATATATAAATGATTTGGAGGAAAATGTAGCTGGTCTGATTAGTAAGTTTGCGGACGACACAAAGGTTGGTGGAGTTGCGGATAATGATGAGGATTGTCAGAGGATACAGCAGGATATAGATCGGTTGGAGACTTGGGCGGACAAGTGGCAGATGGAGATTAATCCGGACAAATGTGAGGTAATACAATTTGGAAGGTCTAATGCAGGTGGGAAGTATACAGTAAATGGCAGAACCCTTCGGAGTATTGACAGGCAGAGAGATCTGGGCTTAGAGGTCCACAGGTCACTGAAAGTGGTAACGCAGGTGGATAAGGTAGTCAAGAAAGCAATCGGCATGCTTGCCTTCATCGGTCGGGGCATAGAGTATAAATGTGACAAGTCATGCTGCAGTTGTACAGAACCTTAGTGAGGCCACACTTAGAATATTGCGTGCAATTCTGGTCGCCACACTACCAGAAAGACGTGGAGGCTTTGGAGAGGGTACAGAGGCGGTTTACCAAGATGTTGCCTGGTCTGGAGGGCATTAGCTATGAGGAGAGGTTGGAAAAACTCGGATTGCTTTCACTGGAACGACGGAGGTGGAGGAGAGACATGATAGAGGTTTACAAAGTTATGAGCGGCATGGACAGAGTGGATAGTCAGAAGCTATTTCCCAGGGTGGAAGAGTCAGTTACTGGGGACATAGGTTTAAGGTGCGAGGGGCAAAGTTTAGAGGGGATGTGCGAGGCAAGCTTTTTACACAGAGGGTGGTGAGTGCCTGGAACTTGCTGCCAGGGGAGGTGGTGGAAGCACATACGATAGCAACCTTTAAGAGACATCTTGACAAATATATGAATAGGAAGGGAATAGAGGGATATGGGATGCAGAAGTGCAGAAGGTGTTAGTTTCGGCAGGCATCAAGATTGGCGCAGGCTTGGAGGGCCGACTGGCCTGTTCCTGTGCTGTACTGTTCTTTGTTCTTTGAAGAAGGTGGGGACATTAGAGAGGGTGCAGAACAGATACATGAGCAAGTTTCCAGGGATGAGGGACTTCAGTTACGTGGATAGATTGGAGAAACTGGTGTTGTTCTCCACAGAGAAGAGAGACTTGTGATTAGATTTGATAGAGGGATTCCAAATCATGAGGGGTCCTGACAGAGTAGATGTTGGAGTAGGAATGCAGCACATAGGACATTCCAGACCCATTTCTGTTGAGTGTTTACTTAAACAAGTGAATTGAACAGTTAATATTTTTATATTACTTAACCCTTGTGTTCCCACAAAGATCAAGCTAGCAAATTCAACAGTGGCCACTTTGACTTCATCCCATCGTGTCTTATGTACATTCTCTCAGGATAGCAGGTATAACTGTAGTCATAAAATTCAGCTGACAATTGATCAGCTACATTGTTAATTCAGTCCATATTTACAGGACACACGGTACCTTACTGTTGTAATAAAGTCATATAGTATCTATTCAACTCACTGGGGCAAAATTTCACTGGCTCAAAATTCTGCCAAATACTAAAGCATTCCACAATGCAAGACTCTGAAATTCAACACAAGATTACTTTTCTGAGTCTCGCTGATCTGTTCTGATTCTCTGAGGGATTACTGATGCTTATCCTTCACATAAGCAGTCGTCCTAATCCCGTGTGCCTGTCCTGCTCCCAAACCCGGCATCCGCTTACATTAAGGCAAGTGATACAGGAGCGTCTCAGTGACTGAGGCAGGTGAGTCTTGAGCCGGAGCCGGGGACAGTGAGTGACCCGGGTTAATCCGACACTCCAGGCAAAAGGTGGTAGTACTTTGGAACGGGTCTTCTGCACACGCAAATTGATGCAAAATCAATTGTCATTTTTAAATCGAAGGTTGATCTCATCAAATGCCTTTTAAAAATTGAAATATTCTTCTTTCGCGCTCTGTCCCTGAGTCACTCTGTTTCTGTGTGTTTCTGTGTGTGTGTGTGTCTCTACCTGTTTCTCTCCTCTCTCAGACATTTTTGAAAACTCCACATACATCAGTTTACCATTTGAAGTCAGCTGCATTTGGTTTCACCACACCTGCAGAGGTTGCACTGCCTTATGCAGACTGGTAAGAAACCTATATTCCGCAGTTGGCTGCAATGTTCCCGTGAAAATTTAGATGTTGTGCGTGTCCAGTTTTTTTTTTCCGTGAGCTGTCCCTTGAAATTTTTGAAGAATCTTTGAAGACGTGTGCTATTTATTGTGGAACAGGATCTGCGTGGGACCTCTGAGGCTGCAGCACGCAGATTTGCAGGAACATTGACCAACACTCTCCATCCCACTCTCTTCCTCTTTCTCTCTGGTACTCACTCCCCATTGCTATCCTTCCCTCTCTCTGTTATTCTCCATATTTATCCCTGTCTTTCTCACTGCTACTCTCTCCATCTGGATGGAGGAGGAGAAAGAGAGGCATGTATAGAGGCAGATTTACTCTGTATCTAATCCCACACTGTACCTGCCCACTAGTTCTAGACTCCCCCACAAGGGGAGCATCCTCCCAGCATCTGCCCTGTAAAGTCCCCTCAGAATCTTGTATGTTTCAATAAGATCACCTCTCATTCTTCTAAACTACAATGTGTATTAGCTGCTTGCCCTGCTCAGTATATCCAGCATTTTCTGCTGGGATCTTAGTTGAAGATGGTTGGGCTGAGGACACTACCCTGATAAGCTCCTGCAGTGAAGGACTGGGACTGAGATGATTGACTCCCAACAACCACAACCATCTTCCTTTGTGCTCGGTTTGATTCCAACCAGTGGAGAGATTTCCCCCTGATTACCACGGACTTCAGTTTTACTCGGGCTCCTCGATGTCACACTCGTCAAACGCTGCCTTGATGTTAAGGTCAGTCTCTCTTCTCAGTAGCAGACAGGAGTGATTCATTCCCATGGACCCGTTGTGCACTGAACATGTTCTGCTTCTGCACAGCCTGATACAGGTCTGTACACGGCTGATTAATGTAGCCCATCAAACACTCCCAGAGCAGGTTCAGCACAGATTAGGAACAGAGTACAGTTCCTTTAACATTCTCTCTGTCTCTCCCTCCTACTATCACTGACAATTGGAGAGAGACAGAGGGAGAGAGGGTCAGATATGAAGGCAGAGAGAGGGCTGTAGAGAGGGACAAAGTTGCAGAGAGAGAGATTGTTGAGGTGGATGAAAAGAATAATGTACGATATATTAATTTGATGTAATCCTGCACTGCCGTGTGCACAAATATATAAGAGATAGGTATGGAGAGAAAAAACATAGGGAGAGGGAGAAATGTAGATGAAGTTGGGGCCCAGGTGGACACTTTTGATGATCCAGAAGGAATAGCCTCCATTTCAAACATCCAGCAAGCTATTCCAATGTGGGAGCCATCACACACTCATGATATGTTGTTGTGGAAGTTTCATGCTGGTTTATTGGTTAATTTTTAAACCTGGGATTGATAGATTCTTGTTAACCAAAGGTATTAAGAGATAAGGGGCAAAGGCAGGATCTATGGTGTAAGTTAGATCACAGATCAGCCATGATCTCATTGAATGCCAGAACAGAGTTGTGGGGTTAAATTGCATCCTCCTCTTCCAGTATCCCCTGTTAAATATCCTTCTTTCTCTGCCAGTCACCCTGTCAGTCTATGTCTCTCAGTTTCTCTCTTTCTATCTCTCTCTCTCTGTCTGTGCAGAGTGAGATTCACTCTGTATCCACCCCATGATGTTCCTGCCCTCGGAGTGTGTGATGGGACAGCATAGAGGGAAATTTACTCTGCGTCAAACCCAACATTGTGCTTGGCTTGGGAATATTTAATGGGACAGTGTAGCTGGAGCTTTACTGCGTATCCCTGGAATTTAGAAGGTTATGGGATGATTTGATGAATGTTTTCAAGACAATAAGGGAAACCGAACAGGTGGACAGAGAGTAAATATTCCAACTGGCTGCGGAGTCAAGAACTTGGGGGCATAGTCTAAAACTCTAAACGCAGTCTAAAAACCTTTCAGGAGTAAAATGAAGAAATACTTCAACACACCAGGTGTGGTATCAGTTTGGAACTCTCTTCCACAAACGGCAATTGATGCTGAGACACTTGTTAATTTTGAATTCTGAGTTTGATAGATTTTTGTTAACCAATGGTATTAAGGGGCAAAGATAGGTGCATAGAGTAAGATCACACATCAGCCATGAGCTCATTGAATGACAGCGGAGGGTTGAGGGGCCAAATGGCCTTCTCCTCTTCCTCTTCCCTCCGACAAATATCCTGCCATCACTCTCTTTGTCTCGGTCTGTGTCTCTCTCTTTGTCTCTCTTTCTGTCTGTTTGCCTTTCTCTCTCTCCTCTCTCAAACATCTGTGGAAATCCACAAACATTAGTCAGCCATTTTAGGCTGGTTGTCGGTGGCCATTTTATGTTACCACAACACTGGGACATTTATTTCAGAGACGGACTCCTCACCAATGTAAGGGTAGTGCTTAAAATGTGACAGAGACACAGACATGGAGACATTGAGACACACAGTACTAGAAAGGAATTAATCATTCCCTTGTGCCCAATTATTTTCCCTCCACTGTGATTAGGCTGGGTGGCCTGCAATTACTCAGTCTATTACTTTATCCCTTGTTAATCAACAGTACAACATACGCAGTCCTCCAGTACTCTGGCAGCAAGACTATAACCAGAGTGGATTGGAAAATGATGGTCAGAGCCTCTGCTATTTCCTCCCTTGCACCTCTTGGCAGTCTGAGCCTGGTGAATTATCAGCTTTCAAAGATGCTAAACCCCTTAATATTTCCTCTCTCACTGTTTATCCCATTCAATATTTCAAGCCCCTCCTCATTGACTACAATGTTTGTGTCGTCCCCTCTTTCCTGAAGAAAGTCGCAATATATTCATTAAAAACCTCCCACAGCCAAAGACTTGCAGGTGATAGGTAAATTGGCCATTGTAAATTGTCCCTAGTGTAGGTAGGTGGTAGGGAATATGGGATTACTGTAGGGTTAGTATAAATGGGTGGTTGCTGGTCGGCACAGACTCGGTGGGCCTAAGGGCCCGTTTCAGTGCTGTATCTCTAAATAAAAATAAATGAATAAACCATGCCCGCATCGTCCGCCTCCACGTGTCGGAAAAAGGAGGGGAGACGATATAAAGAAAAGGATAGAATTCTCAAGGAGGTGCAGGAACAGCCTGATCTGGGGGGTATTTGTACACACATCACTGAAGGTGGCAGGGCAGGTTGAGAATGTGGTGAAAACGCATAAAGTGTCCTGGGTTTTATAAATAGAGACATAGAGTACAAAAGCAAGGGGGCTGTGTTACACCTGTGTAAAACACTGGTTTGGCCTCACTTGAGGAAGGATGTGGAGGCATTAGAGAGGGTGCAGAAAAGATTCACAAGCCTGGTTCCAGAGATGAGGGACTTCAGTTACGTGGATAGATTGGAGAAGCTGGGGTTGTTCTCTGTGTCTTTCTCTGTCTTCCCCTCTCTCTGTCTCTCCCTCCTGCTATCTCTGACATGAAGAGGGTGTCAGAGGGAGAGAGGGTTAGATACGCAGGCAAAGAGAGGGCTGTCGATATGGACAAGGTTGGAGGGAGAGCGATTGTTGGGGTGGAGTGAACGGGAGAATGTAAGACATATTAATTTGATTTAATCCTTTACTGCTGTGTGCACAAACATATTCGAGATAGGTCTGGATAGAGGGAGAAATGGAGATGAATTTGGGGCCCAGGTGGCCCCTCTCCCCCCCCTCTCTCTCTCTCCCTCTGAACCTATCCCCCTCGCACCCTCTCTTTAATTCTCTCTCCTTCTCTCTCTCCCACTCCCCCACTCTTTCCCTCCCACTCTCTCTTCCTGTCTCTCCCTCCCTACCCCCCTCACTCACCCTCCCTCTCTCCCTCCCACTCTCTCTCTCTCCCCTCCCTCTCTCTAACTCTCTCTCGCCCTGTCTCTCTGTCATTGAATCTCTGTCTCTCTCTCCCTCCCCCCTCTATCTCTCTCTGTCTCTCACTCTGTCCCGCTATCTCTCTCTCTCTCTGTCTTTTTTTCAGTTCCTTCAGATATATGGATTTATTGGAGAGCATGGGTTGTTCTCATGGTCCTTCCTATCCACTCTATCTGGGCCCATCATCATTTTCCACACCACGATTAAATCTCCCCTCAGCCTCCTCTGTTCCAAAGAAAACAACTCCAGCCTGTCCAATCTTTCATCATAGCTAAAATTCTCCATTCCTGAAAACATCCTCTGTATCCTCTCTCCTGCAATTACATCCTTCCTGTAATGTGCAAACAGGAATTCATGCTAGCTTAATTGTTAATTTTTAAATCTGGGATTGATAGATTCTTGTTAACCAAAGGTATTAAGAGATAAGGGGCAAAGGTGGGATATATGGTGTTAGTTAGATCACAGATCAGCCCTGATATCACTGAATGCTGGAACAGGGTTGAGGGGTTAAATTGCCTCCTCCTCTTCCTATGTCCGATGTTAAATATCCTTCTTTCTCTCTCAGTCACCCTGTCTGTCTGTGTCTCTCTATTTCTCTCTTTCTGTCTCTCTCTCTGTTTCGGATAGAGTAGAGTGAGATTCACTCTGTATCCTCCCCATGATGTTCCTGTCCTGGGAATGTTGGATGGGACAGTGTAGAAGGAGCATTACTCTGTATCTAATCCATGCTGTACCTGTCCAGGAAACTTTGATGGGAGAGTGGAAACAGAGAGATCTGGGACCAGTGTCCTCATGGGGAGGACTTAATGGTGCCTCCTAATTGACTAGTTAGCAATATTGGTGCTCCATGGATTAAAGGGGCAGTGGCTGAGTGGATATGACATTGGCTGAGAGAGTGGGCAATGGTTGTTTCAGACTGGAGGGAGGTATACAGTGGAGGATCATATTAGGACCACTGATCTTTTTAATATATACTAATGACTTGGAATTGTGTTTACAGGGCATAACTTCAAAGTTTGCCAATGTTTGTGGCATCTGCAATGCAATAAACATGGAAGGGACTGGGAGCAAACTTCAGGAGGATAGAGGTAGTCTGGTGAAATGGAACACACAAGAACACAAAATGCCCAACATAGGATTGGACAGAACATGGGGATATTTTATGAAGGTTCTGTTGGTTGATTTTTACCGATGTGCAGATTGTGCAGTCTCTGTGTGTCGGTGTATGTGAGTATCAGTGTCTGTATCTGTGTGTGTGTCTCCGCTTATGCTGCGTTTCACCCGATCTCAGTTTTTTCCTGCACAAGACCATTTCTCTCTTTATAATACAATTGGCCCTGTCTTTATTCTGTATCTTCCCCCATGCTGCCCGTGTGCTGGGAGTTTGTGATGGGACAGTACAGAGGGAAATTTACTCTGTGTCTAACCCAACACTGTGCTATTCTTGGGAGTGTTTAATGGGACAGTGTAAATGGAGCTTTACTCTTAACCCCTGAAATTTAGAAGATTAAGGGTGATTTGATGAAAGTTTTAAGAACATTAAGGAAAACTGATAGGGTAGACAGAGAGAAACTATTCCCAGTGGCTGCAGAGTCCAGAACTTGGGAACATAGTCTAAAAATCTAAACCTAGTCTAAAAACCTTTCAGGAGTAAAATGGATAAACAATTCAACACACCAGGGGTCGTTTCACTCTGGAACACTCTTCAACAAACAACAATTGATCCTGAGATATTTGTTAATTTTTAAATCTCAGTTTGATAGATTTTTGCGAACAGAAGATATTAAGTGATATGGGGCAAAGACGAGTACATGGAGTTAGATCACAGATCAGCCATGACCACTTTGAATGACAGAACAGGGTTGAGGGGCCAAATGGCCTCCTCCTCTTCCTCTGTCGTCTGACAAATATCCTGCTATCACTCTCTGTGTCTGAGACACCCTCTCGGTCTGTGTCTCCCTCTTTGTATTTCTGTCGGTCTCTCTTTCCCTCCTCTCTCAGAACATCAGTCAGCTATTTCCAGTTTGTTTTCAGTGGCCATTTTATGTTACCACAGCACTGGGACATTTATTTCAGAGACTGACTCCTCACTGATGTAAGGTTAGTGCTTTAAACTTGACAGAGAAACTGATCCTGGGATTCAGCTGAATGCAGCTTCTCATCAAGAAAAGTGTTAGCAAACGTGTTGGGAAATGTATCAAAAGCTGTTTCCATTCAGACATTCCTGCATTGTGGAAGTGTGAGCTATCTTTGCAGGGACAGGAAATAGGGGTGTTTGAATGGACCTGCAGGTTTTGGTTGATGCAGTAAGGTAAGAATTTGAATTGTGTCCCTTGCACATACACAGAATTGAAGGTATTGACAGAACACCACATGAAGTAGTTTACCAATGTCTGACAAACTTCAAAGACTTCAGACACATGGAAAAAGAGAAGGGAACAATATCCAAAACCTGAGACAGTCAGACAACAGCAGTAGGAAAATGAATCTCTTTATGGGTTTTAATTTGAAGGCCTGAGCTGATGATTGAAAAAGCAGGAATTCAAATCCCACACTGGGCTGTTGTGAATTTGAACTGTTTTTTTCTTTAAAAAAACATAAATCTGGAATTAAAAAACCTCTAGGATGGAATGATTCACTCCTGTCTACTAGTGCAAAGCCCGTGTGTGTCTCAGTTTTGCTGTATTTATTAATAATTTAAGATGATGTGGTAGAATGCCACATACCCAAGTTTTCCAATGACACAAAAATAGGCAGCATTGTGAGCAGTGTAGCTGGAAGCATCAAATTACAAAGAGATATTAATATCTTAAACAAATGGGCAAAACTGTGGTCGATAGATTTCAATGTCTGTAAAAAATGACGAGAACAGAGTACTTTATAAATAGTAAAAAACTAGAAACACTGGAGGTCCAAAGAGACTTGGGGGGTCCTTGTCCATTTGAGTGCAGTGTAAATTTACCAGAATGATAACTGGACTCCAAGGGTTAAATTACGAGGTGATATTACACAAACTAGGGATTTATTCCCTGGAATTTAGGAGGATCAAGGTGATTTGATCAAATTGTTGAGATTTTAAGGGGAACCATGCCCACATCTCCCACCTCCATACACACATTCTCTTTTTAGAACATAGAACATAGAACAGTACAGCACAGTACGGGCCGTTCGGCCCACGATGCTGTGCCGAACATTTAACCTACTCTAGGATCAAACTACCTACAAACCCTTCATTCTACTGTCATCCATGTACCTATCCAAGAGTGGCTTAAATGTCCATAATGTATCTGCTTCTACTACCACCGCTGGCAGCGCATTCCACGCACCCATCACTCTCTGTGTAAAGAACCTACCTCTGACATCTCCCCGAAACCTTCCTCCAATCACCTTAAAATTATGCCCCCTGGTGATAGCCCTTTCCACCCTGGGAAATAGTCTCAGACTATCCACTCTATCTATGCCTCTTATCATCTTGTACCCCTCTATCAAGTCACCTCTCATCCTTCTTCGCTCCAATGAGAAAAGCCCTTGCTCCCTCAACCTTTCTTCGTAAGACATGCCCTCCAGTCCAGGCAGCATCCTGGTAAATCTCCTCTGCACCCTCTCTCAAGCTTCCACATCCTTCCTATAATGAGGCGACCAGAACTGAACACAATATTCCAAGTGTGGTCTAACCAGGGCTTTATAGAGCTGCAGCATAACCTCGCGGCTCTTAAACTCAATCCCCTGTTAATGAAAGCCAACACACCATACGCCTTCTTAACAACCCTATCAACTTGGGTGGCAACTTTGAGCGATCTATGGACACGGAACCCAAGATCCATCTGTTCCTCCACACTTCCACAATGCAGGAAAGTCTGAATGGAAACAGCTTTTGACACATTTCCCCACATGTTTGCTAACACTTTTCAGGATGAGAAGCTGCATTCAGCTGAATCCCAGGATCAGTTTCTCTGTCAAGTTTAAAGCACTAACCTTACATTAGTGAGGAGTCAGTCTCTGAAATAAATGTCCCAGTACACAACGGGCCAAAGGGAACGATTTACTCCTGTCTGCTACTGGGAAGAGAGACTGACATTAACATCAAGGCAGCGTTTGACTGAGTGCGCCATCAAGGAGCCCGAGTAAAACTGAAGTCAGTAGGAATCGGCTGGTTGGAGTCATACCGAGCACAAAGGAAGATGGTTGTGGTTGTTGGAGGTCAATCATCTCAGTCTCAGGACATCACTGCAGGCTGACTTAATTGTTAATTTTTAAATCTGGGATTGATAAGATTCTTCTTAACCAAAGGTATTGAGAGATAAGGGGCAAAGGTGGGGTAAATGATATTAGTTAGATCACAGATCAGCCCTGATCTCACTGAATGCTGGAAGAGGGTTGAGGGGTTAAATTGGCCTCCCCGCTTCCTATGTCCGATGTTAATTATCCTTCTTTCACTCTCAGTCACCCTGTCTTTGTATGTCTCTCTATTTCTCTCCTTCCATCTCTCTCTCTCTCTGTCTTTTTCGGAGAGCGTAGAGCGAGATTCACTCTGTTTCCACACCATGATGTTCCTGCCCTGGGAGTCGTCTCTGCTTATGCTGCGTTTCTCCTGGTCTCAGTTTGGACTGCACAAGACCATTTCTCTGTTTATAATACAATAGGCCCTGTCTTTACTCTGTATCTCACCCCATGCTGCCCCTGCCCTGGAAGTGTGTGATGGGACAGTACAGAGGGAAAATTACTCTGTGTCTAACCCCACACTGTGCTTAGCTTGGGAGTGTTTAATGGGACAGTGTAGATGGAGCTTTACTCTGTATCCCTGGAATTTAGAAGGTTAAGGGGTGATTTGAACCCCTGTCCCCAGGCCATCAGGTTGGGCCTCTGGATTACGTGACCAGTGATATTATCACTACCCAACTGCCTCCCAAATGGATGCGTACACTGTCTGTCCCGTAATATCACTCACAGTAGTTTCTGGGCTGTAACCCTGAACATGGTCCCGAATCAGAGACTCAAAGTTCACATTTTAACTGGGAAAAGGCAGGAGCAGAGTGAAGCGGGATTGCTTTTGTCCCTGGATTCAGTGTCCACTGCAGACAGATCAGTTACATTTACAATAGAAATGCCAGGAGTGAACAAGGTCAATGCAATAATATGGAAAATGTAAATGACGCCTCTCAGAATTGCCATCTATCCAGTATGAGTACAGATTTCAGGTTTATTCCGAGAGAGGTCTTACTCAGAAAATATCATTGACATTGAAATTATTGTGTTTTATCCACCACATTATTTACATCAAAGTCAAAACTGCTGATAAAATGTGTTTGTTCTGTTGAGTGTCACGAATAGCAATGATCAGGGGTATAACCGTGTCAGTGGAGACTTATCCCCTGCAGTGGGCATGATCAAAAAGATTGCAGGTGATACAAAAAAATGGCCGTGTGGTTGAGAGAGAGCAGAGTAGCTGTAGACTGCAGGAAGATGTTAATGCACTAGTCAGGTGGGCAGACAAGTGGTAAATGGTATTCAACGCAGAGACCTGTGAGGTGATGACTTTGGGGAGGTCGAGCTCGGCAAAGGAATGCACAATTAATGGGAGAATCCTTCCAGGTGTAGAAGAAGTGTGGGACATTGGAGTGAATGTTCACAGATCCATGAAGATAGCAGGACAGGTCGCTAAGAGAATTAAGAAGACATAGGGAATACGTTTCCTTTATTAGCTGAGGTGTAGAATAGGAGAGAGGTTATGCTCTAACTATATAAGTCATTGGTTGGGCTGAACCGTGAGTACTTTGTGCAGTTCCGGTCACCACATTACAGAAAGGATTTAATTGCACCAGAGAGGGTACAGAGCACATTTACGAGGATGTTGCCAGGTCTGGAAAATAGTTTTGCTGTGAGGAAATATTGGATAGGCTGGGACTGTTGTGCTTGGAACAGAGAAGTCTGAGGTGAGGTTAGATTGAAATGTCGTAAGTTTTGAGGGGCCCGGATAGAGTGCCCGTGATGGGCCTATTTACCTTTGCAGAGAGGTCAGTGACAAGGGGGCATTGATCTAAAGTGAAACAAAAACAGGAAATTCAGGAAATACTGGCAGCATCTGTGGAGAGAGAAGCAGAGTTAACTTTGCATGACGGTGACCCCTCATCAGAACTTTCATCACTGACCTGAAACATGAGACAGGGAAGGTTGTTGGGGTGGAGGAGGTGACAGAGATCGGGAGGGTTGTAGGGCTGAGGACGTTAGAGAGTGAGGGAAGGTTGTCGGGCCTGGAGGAGGTGACAGAGATAGGGAGGGTTGTCTTGGTGGAGGAGGCTACAGAGATCGAGAGGGCTGTCTTGGTGGAGAAGGTTTCAGAGATAGGGAGGTTTGTAGGGGCTGGAGGACGTTGAAGAGATAGGGAAGGCTGTAGGGGCTGGAGGAGGTTAGAGATTCGGAGGGTTGTAGCTGGTGGAGGAGTTTACAGAGATGTGGAGGGTTGTAGAGGCTGGAGGAGGTGAGAGAGAGAGGAAGGAATATAGAAGCTGGAGGAGATTACAGAGATATGGATGCTATTAGGGGCTGGTGGGGGTTACAGAGCTAGGCAGGGTTGCAGGGGCTGAGGAGGTTACAAAGAGAGGGAGGGTTGTAGGAGCTGTGGAAGCAATAGCGAAAGGGAGTGTTGCGGGGGCTAGAGGATGTTACAGAGCGAGGGTGGGTTGTAGGGGCTGGAAGGGGTTACAGAGATGGGGAGGAGGTTACAGAAATACGGAGTGTTGTCGGGGGTGAAGGAGGTCACAGAGGTCGGGAGTGTCGTGGGCTGAAGAGGTAACAGAGATAGGGAGGACTGCAGGGGATGAAGTAGGTTACAGAAGTAGGGAGAGTTGTCATGTTGGAGGAGGTTACAGAGATCGGGAGGTTTGTAGGGGCTGGAGGAGCTTGCAGACATGGCGGGGCGGGTGGTGTTCTGGGGGCTGCTAGGAATTAGAGAGATAGGGATCGATTTAGGGGCTGGAAGGGTTGACAGTTATACGGAGGACTGTAGGGGCTGGAGGAGGTTACTGAGATAGGGAGGGTTGTCCGGGCTGGAGGAGGTTACAGAGATAGGGAGGGTTGTAGGGGCTGGAGGAGGTTACAGAGATAGGGAGTGTTGTAGGAGCTGAGGAAGTAATAGCGATAGGGAGGGTTGTCGGGGCTGGAGGAGGTTACCGAGATAGGGAGGGTTGTAAGGGCTGGAGGAGGTTACAGAGATAGGGAGGATTGTACGGGCTGGAGGAGATTACTGAGATAGGGAGGGTTGTACGGGCTGGAGGAGGTTACAGTGATAGGGAGTGTTGTAGGGACTGGAGGAGGTTACACATATAGGGAGGGTTGTAGGGGCTGGAGTAGGTGACAGAGATAGGGAGGGTTGGATGGTCAGGAGGAGGTTACAGAGATAGGGAGGGCTGTAGGGGCTGGAGGAGGTTACACATATAGGGAGGGTTGCAGGGGCTGGAGGAGGTGACAGAGATAGGGAGGGTTGTAGGAGCTGAGGAAGTAATAGCGATAGGGAGGGTTGTCGGGGCTGGAGGAGGTTACCGAGATAGGGAGGGTTGTAAGGGCTGGAGGAGGTTACAGAGATAGGGAGGATTAGATTAGATTAGAGATACAGCACTGAAACAGGCCCTTCGGCCCACCGAGTCTGTGCCGAACATCAACCACCCATTTATACTAATCCTACACTAATCCCATATTCCTACCTGTCCCTATATTTCCCTACCACCTACCTATACTAGTGACAATTTATAATGGCCAATTTACCTATCAAACTGCAAGTCTTTTGGATTGTGGGAGGAAACCGGAGCACCCGGAGAAAACCCACGCAGACACAGGGAGAACTTGCAAACTCCACACAGGCAGTACCCGGAATCAAACCCGGGTCCCTGGAGCTGTGAGGCTGCGGTGCTAACCACTGCGCCACTGTGCCGCCCACAATTGTACGGGCTGGAGGAGATTACTGAGATAGGGAGGGTTGTACGGGCTGGAGGAGGTTACAGAGATAGGGAGTGTTGTAGGGACTGGAGGAGGTTACACATATAGGGAGGGTTGTAGGGGCTGGAGTAGGTGACAGAGATAGGGAGGGTTGGATGGTCAGGAGGAGGTTACAGAGATAGGGAGGGCTGTAGGGGCTGGAGGAGGTTACACATATAGGGAGGATTGTAGGGGCTGGAGGAGGTGACAGAGATAGGGTGTGTTGGACGGTCAGGAGGAGGTCACAGAGATAGGGTTTGTTGTGGGCGCTGGGGGAGTTTACAGAGATAGGGAGCTTGGAGGGGCTGCAGGATGTTAGAGAGATCGGGAGGGTTGTATGTGCTGGAGGGGAGTACAGTGATAGGAAGAGTTATAGGCACTGGAGGTGGTGACAGATTTAGGGAAGCTTCTCGGGGATGGAGGACGTTACAGAGACAGGGGCAGTTGTTGGGTTGGAGGAGGTTACAGAGAAATTGAGTGTTGTAGGGCTGGTGGAATTTGGAGAGATAGGAAGGGATGTGGAGGCTGGAGGATGTTACAGAGATAGGGAGGATTGTAGGGGCTGGAGGAGTTGGCAGAGTTAGGGAGGGTTGTAGCTCTGGACGAGGTTACAGAGATAGGGTTGGTTCTAGAGGTTGGAGGAGGTTGCATTTATAGGGAGGATTGTAGGGGCTGGTGGAGTTGGCAGAGTTAGGTATGGTTGTCGCTCTGGAGGAGGTTACAGCGATAGGGAGCGTTGTAGGGGCTTGAATAGGTGCCAGAGATAGGGAGAGTTGGAGGGGCTGGGTGAGGTTACGATGATAGGGAGGATGTTAGGAGGCTGCACAGATCGGGAGGGCTGTAGGGGCGAGAGGAGATTACAAAGATAAGGAGGGTTGGAGGGGCTGGAGGGGGTTAGGGAGATAGGGAGGATTGGAGGAGGCTGCACAGATCGGAATGGCTGTAGGGGCTAGAGGAGATTACAGAGCTAGGGAATGTTGTAAGGGCTTGAGGAAATGACAGAGATAGGGATTCTTCGAGGGGCTGGAAGACATAACAGAGTTAGGTAGTGTTGTAGGGGCTGAGTAGGTTACAGAGATAGGCAGGGTTATCAGGTTTGCAGTAGGTGACAGAGATCGGGAGAGTTGTAAGGGCTGGAGGAGGTTACACAGATAAGCGGGAGGGGTGTTGTGCGCACTGGTGGAGGTCACAGAGATAGGGAGGGTTGTAGGGACTGGAGGATGTGACAAGATAGGGATAGTTGTGGGGACTGAAGGACATGGCAGAGATGGGGAGGTTTATGCAGTCTGGAGGAGGTTACAGAGATAGGGAGAATTGGGGTGCTGAGGTGGTAACAGAGCTAGGAGGGTTTTAGGAGCTGGAGGAGACCACAGTAAGAGGGATTGTTCTGCTGCTGAGGAGTTAACAGAGATTGGTAGGGCTGTAGAGGATGGAGGCGGTTACAGAAATAGGGAGGGTTTTAGGGGCTGGAGGAAGTTACCAGGGTTGGGAGGATTGTATGGGCTGGAGCAGGTTACAGAGATAGTAAGGGTTGCAGGAGCTGGCGGAGTTGACAGAGATGGGGAGTTTGGGTGCTCACTGGACACAGGGGTGGAACTGGAGTATTGGAGAACAGCTGACATTGTACCTCTGTATAAAAAGGGAGCGAAGGATAGACCGATTAATTACAGGCCAGTCGGTATAACCTCAGTAGTGAGCAAATAATTGGAACATTTTCTGAGACAGGATAAACTGTCACTTAGAAAGGCATAGCTGAATCCCGGTTAGTCAGCATTGATTCATGAAGGGAAGATCTTGTTTGACCAACCTGATTGAATTTTGTGAAGAAATAACAAGATAGATAGATGAGGGTAGTGCAGTTGACGTGGTCGACAAGAATTTTAGCAAGGCTTTTGATAAGGTCCCACAGGACAGACTGGCTAAAAAATTAAAATCCCATGGGATCGAGGGAAATGCAGCAATGTGGATACAGAAGTGTCTCAGTGGCAGGACACAAAGGGTAATTGTTGATGGGCGATTTAGCGAATGGAGGGATGTTTCCAGTGGCCTTCTGCAGGTCAGTACTGAGTCCCCTGCTTTTTGTGGTATATATTAAAGTTTTGGATGGAAATGTAGGGGGCATGATCAAGAAGTTTGCAGACAACACAAAGATTGGCCTTGTAGTAGATAGCGAGCAGTATAGTTGTCGGCTGCAGGAAGATATTGATGATCTGGTAAGGTGGGAAGAAAAGTGGCAAATGGAGTTCAACTCAGAGAATTTTGAGGTGATGCATTTCGGGAGGTCAAACAAGACAACTGAATGTACAATTAATGGAGAAATACTGAGAAGTACAGAGGGAGTGAGTGACCTTGGAGTGAATGTCCACAGATCCCTGACGGTAGAAGGACAGGTCGAGAAGGTGGTTAAGAAGGCATATGGAATCCTTTTCTTTATTAGCCGAGGTATAGAATATAAGAGCAGGGAGGTTATGCTGGAACAGTATAATTCATTAGTTAGGTCACAACTTGAGTACTGTGTGCAGTTCTGGTCGTGTCACTAAGAAAGGATGTAACTGCACTGGAGAGGGTAAAGAGGGAATTTACGAGGATGTTGCCAGGACAGGAAAAATGCAGCTATGAGGAAAGATTGGATAGGCTGGGTTTGTTCTCCTCGGAACAGATCTGATTGAAATGTACAGGATGTTGAGTGGAGGTGAAGGTTCAATTCTGCTCAGCAGAGAGTTCAGTGTCTAGGGGGAATAGATGTAAAGTGATTTCCAAAATAATCAGAGGGGAGATGAGTCAAAATGTTTTCACCCAGAGGCTGATGTGGGCCTGGAACTCGCTGCCTGTAAAGGTAGTTGAGGCAGAGACCCTCAACTCATTCAAAAGGAGTCTGGAGATGCATATCAAGTGCCGTAATCTGCAGGGCTACGGACCAAATGCTGGAAGCTGGGATTAGAATAGGTGGATCGTTTTTTGGGCTGGCACAGACACAATGGGCCAAGTGGCCTCTTTCTGTGCATTAAACTTTCTCTGATTCTATTTCTATGATTCAACGTTTCAGATCAATTAGCCAAGAACTGATTATCTCTGATTAATATTTAACCCTCCAGCCAGAATAATACCTTTGCTACAATAAACGGAGCATCGAATTCCAATGATCAGTTCCAGCTCCTCTCTCTGGTCCAGATAACAGACAGTTCCACAATTCGGGAATGAACAATTCAGAACTTCCCCATTTCCAATGATCAACTCCAGCTTCTCTCTATCTCTCTTGCCCAGTAACAGGGCAATTCTGCAATGTGGGAATGAACATATATCAAAACTCCATTTAACTATGCAACCTGCTCTCTCTGGCCCAGAAAACACGCAGTTCCAAAAGATAAATGACAAAAGTCTACAGTGTGTATTGTACAATGGGAGATCCTCTCTCTGGCCCAGATAAAAGGCAGAGCCACAATGTGACAATGTATGGATAACAAAAAAATGAGAGAGAGAGAGAGAGAGAAAGACAGACGGGGTGCAAGACAGTATGGACGAAGGAGACAGGTTGCCAGACCACATGAACGAAAGAGGCGAGGTGACAGAGAGTGAGTTAAAGGAAGCAGACAGATTGATATAGAAATACAGACAGGGAGTGAGAGAAAGGATTGAAGAAAGAGAGAGAGAGTAGAAAAGTACAGAGCACCAAACAGTGAGGGAGAGAAACAAAAACAAGAAATGTTGGATACACTCAGCAGGTCTGGCAGCATCTATGGAAAGAGAAGCAGAGTTAACGTTTCGGGTCAGTGACCCTTCTTTGGAACTGACAAATATTAGAAAAGTCACAGATTATAAACAAGTGAGGTGGGGGTTGGGCAAGAGATAACCAAACACCAGGAGGGAAATAGAAAGCAATGAAGGTGAACAAGGTAAAAGAGACAAACGAAAATCCCGTCAGAGAGAAGAGCAGAACTTCTTCAAGGTAGGCATTCCTGGAAGAGAAGTGGCAGTGAATAAAATACGAAAATAAAAGCAAAATATTGCGGATGCTGGAAATCTGAAACAAAAACAAGAAATGCTGGATTCACTCAGTGAGGGAGAGACGTTGGGGAGACAGTGGGGGGGGAGGGGGGCGGAGACGAGGAGGGGGAGAGACGGGAAGTGACAGTGAGTCAGACAGAGCACAAAACCAAGAGATAGATAGAGAGAGAGAGAGGGAACAAAAGAGGGCGAACGAAAGTTGGACAGGTAGAGCATGAAATAAAGAGAAAGAGACTGACGTGGAATGAGTGAGTAAATCAGACACGGAGAGAGACAGACATAGAACGAGTGAGAGAGAGGGGGAGTGACAATGAGACAGACAGAGCATGGGAGAGAGACAGACAGACACAGAGAGAAAGTCAGACAGATGGATCTGAATTTGTTCAACGTGAGTTTTGAGCTGAGGTTGGAATTGACATGTGTCACTGCCTCCCGAACATTTTCCAATCCCTGTGTGGGACCTGAAAGGGGGATCAGACATTTTCAAACTGCAGTAATGTTCCCGACAAGGGCTTAGAGTTAAATGTTTTACATCAACAAAACAGGTCCCCTGGTCAAACTGGTTCTGTTCTCATTGTGCTGAATTAACATGTCAATGGACAGGACTCCGAGGAACATATTGAACAACATCACAACGAGTAACATTTTAAAACATTCTTTCATAGGATGTGGGCGTCGCAGGCCAGGCCAGCATTTATTGTCCATCCCTAATTGCCCTTGAACTGAGTGGCTTGCGAGTCCATTTCGAGAGCATGTAAGAGTTAACCACATTGCTGTGGATCTGGAGTCACACGTCGGCCAGACCAGGAAAGGACAGCAGATTTCCTTCACTAAAGGACATCAGTGAACCAGATGGGTTTTTACAACAATTAACAATGGTTTCATGACTAGCTTTAAATTAAAACATATTCACTGGTGAAGCAAACTGCTGAGCTGGGTTGTGTCTGGGTGGAAAGGAGTCCCAGTTCAATTCCCAAACCCTCTCCCTCCCTCTCTCTCCAGTGGAAGGGATATTTCTCTCAGTCTGGTGTGTGTTTGTTGTGTGCTCGCATTGTGAGCTCAATCGATATCACTTTTGATCCTTTGCTTTCTAACCAGCATTTGTTTGAATTGGGATGTTACTGAGAGATTGTCAGTACAACTGAGAGAAAACAGTTTTGGGATCTTGCTGCACCTATTCCTGAGAATCGTTTGCTTTGATTTATCCAATTTAATTTATTTTACTGCTCTGCTCCTGGGGGCATCTGTTTTACTTTGAAAACTATAATGACAATAAATGAAGAGAGTGAGAGAGTTTTGGGATGAGGAATATTATTGGACAGGCTGTCCATCCGCCTTGGACAGTGTCCTTCACCCAGAGGCAGGATTCGATGTGTCTTCCTGCATTTGTGTCTGGCTTTTGATCTCAACATGCGCCTGTTGGGTGGTGGTCCTTGTGTTTTAAAATGGATTAAAGTTTTGGTTAATTTAGGCCTAGCCCATCATTACGACATGGACATGTCAATCCTCGATGCAGTCGTTTAGGAAGGATAGGCGGAGGGGAAAAGGAGGTGTGATAGTGCTGTTAATGAAGGACGAGGCAGTACATGAGTGAGACAGTATCTTAGATCGATGGAACAAGATGTCGAATCAGTTTGGGTGGAGCTAAGAAACAGGAAGGGGCAACAAACATTGGTGGGAGATGTTTTGTCGACCACCAAACTACAGTGGTAATGTTGAACACGGTAAACATCAGGAAATTACAGCTGCATGTAACATGGGCAATACAGTAACAATGGACATCTTCAATTTACAGATAGATTGTATCATCCGAATTAGCATTAATTCTCTGGAGCATGAATTCCCAGTTTGTGTATGAGATGGATGACTGGAGCAGTATGTTGAAGAACCAACTAGGGATTGAACTATTTCAGATTTAGTATTTTGTAATAAGAAAGGGCTAATTAATAACCTTGTTGTAAAGGAGCCATTATGAAATCATGACCACAATATGATCGAATTTTACATTTGAAAAAAATATATAGTTCATTCTGAAACTAGGCTTTTATATATGAACAAAGGAAACTATGAAGATATGAATGGCAAGTTGCCTATGGTGTATTGGGAAAATCCATTAAACGATTTGACAGTAGCCAGACAATGGCTAGCAGTTAAATAAGTTATTTCACGCTTGACAGCAAATGTACATTCCTCGAAGAAACAAAAACCCAACAGAAAATGTGAATCAATCGTGGCGAACAAAATGAGTTAGTTATCATTAGGGGTAGAGTCAAATCACAGGCAAAACAAACACTTCACCTGTCTGCCCCGGAATGAATAGCAAAATGTGTGGATATTTTCTGTCTGTATTCAGACAATATAGACAGCAAAGTATATTATATGGTGGGATGCTGCAGTACGGTGGGAAAAGCAACTTAAAAACAATTATTCACAAGTCTAGTCCAACTTAACTACAGATTAGACCCCGAAAGGGAATAAATGCCAACACTCCTGAGTTTGTTGGAGTATCTTAAGCTTTACTCTGTATGGCTTTCAGAAATTAAACATTACACATGCACTACAAGATTAAAGGTTACACGTTGGTTAGGTCACATAGAATTCCAGGAAATTAGCACTAAAATCCCAGTGAATATTCCTGGAAAAATAAATGCTGCAAAGGTTCCCCACAGACTCTCACCTAGTCTGTGTCTTCAATTTCACCAAGGCTCACTGACCAATGATCAGTCGTTCAGGAGGAATCTTCTTCCAATAGCTGGCCCGGCTATCTGGACTGCAGTGACAGATAAAGGAAAGGGACCCCTTATATCCAGGACTGACCCTCACTCTCCCCTCGTGCACCATGTCACTGGGTTCAGTGTTAGGGTCTTTCCCTGCATGATCAATCCCCGTGTGTGATCAATATCTTTTCCTATACTGCCTGGACCACCCCAAACACACATTGCATTTGCTTCTACATTCCAAACCTCACCCGTACCTGATTTCTTGTCATTAAAAGACTCCAGTTTATTCTCCATATCCTGCCTTCTTGTAATTCCAGGCCTTTGGTCATTCACTGTCCATATCTTGTCTTAGGAATTCAGCACATGGGACATTCCAGACCCATTTCTGTTGAGTGGTTACTTGTACAAGTGAATTGCCCATTTAATATTTTTAACTTACTTAACCCTTGTGTTCCCACAAAGATCAAGCTCGCAAATTCAACAGTGTCCACTATGACTTCATCCCATCGTGTCTTTTGCACATTCTCACAGGATAGCAGGTATAACTGACCAGTGGTGTACTGCAGGGATCGGTGCTGGGACCCTTGCTGTTTGTAGTGTACATTAATGATTTGATGTGAATATAGGAGGCATGATCATTAATTTTGCAGATGACACGAAAATTGGTGGCATTGTAAATAGTGAGGAGGAAAGCTTTCGATTGCAGGATGATATAGATGGGCTGGTAGGATGGGCGGAGCAGTGGCAAATGGAATTTAATTCTTCGAAGTTTGAGGTGATGCACTTTGGAAGGACTAACAAGGCAAGGGAATATATAATGGATGGTAGGACCAGAGGAAGTACAGAGTGTCAGAAGGACCTTGGTGTACTTGTCCATAGATCACTGAAGGCAGCAGCACAGGTAGATAAGGTGGTTAGGAAGGCATATGGGATACTTGCCTTTATTAGCCGAGGTATAGAGTATAAGAGCAGGGAGGTTATGATGGAGCTGTATAAAACACTGGTTAGGCCACAGCTGGAGTACTGTGTACAGTTCTAGGCGCCACTCTATAGGAAGGATGTGATTGCACTGGAGAGGGTGCAGAGGAGATTCACCAGGATGTTGCCTGGGCTGGAGCATTTCAGCTATGAAGAGAGGCTGAATAAGCTGGGGTTGTTTTCCTTGGAGCAGAGAAGGCTGAGGGGGGGAAATGATTGAGGTATACATAATTATGAGAGGAATTGATATGTGAGATAGCAAGAAACTTTATCCGTTAGCGGAGGGGTCTATCACAAGTGGGCATAGATTTAAGGGCAGGAGGTTTAGAGGGGATTTGAGGAAAATATTTTTAACCCAGAGGTTGGTTGGAATCTGGAACGCTCTGCCTGAAGGGGTGGTAGAGGCAGGAACCCTCACAACATTTAAGAAGTATTTAGATGAGCACTTGAAATGCCGTAGCATACCAGGCTACGGGCCAAGTGCTGGAAAATGGGACTAGAATAGTTAGATGCTTGATGGTGGGCAAAGACACGATGGGCCGAAGGGCCTGTTTCTGTGCTGTATAACTCTATGACTCTAACTGTCATCATAGAATTCAGCAGACAATTGATCAGTTACATTGTTATTTCAGTCCATATTTACAGTACACACGGTACCTTACTGTTGAAATAAAGTCATATAGTATCTATTCATAGAACTGGTCTTTAGCTTCAGGTGGGGAGCAGAGGGTTGGAGCATGGATGCTGAGTAGGTGTACTGGACCAGAGGTGGTGAGCAGTCGGATGGACAGTATGCGTTCCGAGCCATTTGAGGGAGGCTCTATCATGCTGAGCAAGGAGTTTCTGATGGCGAAGCCCACTCCATGCTGTCTTGGTTCTTCAGGATCCCTGCCCTGCCAGAAGAAGGTGTAGTCTTGCTCTGCTAGAGAGCCACTCGCGGGGAGGCGAGTCTCCTGAAGTGCTGCAATGTCCACATTGAATCTACTGAGCTCGTTGTTAATGATGGCGGTCTTCCGAGAATCGTTGATTTGTGTAAGGTCTTCCGACAGGCCAGGACACATAGTTCTGACGTTCCAGCTTGCAAAGCGAAGGGCTGGTACCTTCTTTCCTTTTTTCATGTTGTTTGGTGCGGTGTATCAGTCCACCTTTCGGGCAATGACCCTGAGCTCCAAGCACCCATTGAAGCAGGCAGACTGTGGCGGGACAGAACCTTACTGACCGGGGGCTGCCCGGTTTGAGGCGGGCGGTAGCTGTCCAGTGAGGTGCAATGACCTCTCCCACCAACAAAGGCAACCCGTGGCGCCCAGTTTCTACGCCAATTTATCTGGACTTATAACCAGTAACAGCTGCCTTCCGTGTTTTTTTAGTCGCTGTGAGGCAACTATGGAGTGACCTCTCCATGGCACATGCCGGGGCAAATTTATGGAGGTTGAGTGTTGCCCAGTCGACAAAACCCCCATCTCGGCCTTTCTGGTGGGTTCCAAAGGAGCGCAGGACACGACGTTTGGCACCAGTATGGCTGCAGGAACTGCCGGAAACATGCCAAAGGTGACACATGACCGCCTACGGGTTTCCGCTCTGGATTTTCTGTTAGGGTTTACTCCGTTAGCCTTGTTCTCTCCCGAGACGCCCACAAGGCAGTGGGGTTGTTGGGGCCCCTACACAGGTGTAGGATGGTGCCGGTGGGAGGAGGGGATGCATGGGGGAGGGGTAGAAGGAGGGGGTGGGGGGTGCAGGGGAAGTGGGTGCGGGGTGAAGATGGTGCGAGGGGGGGCGGGCTGGGACGGGGTTGTGAGGGGTTGAGCTGAGAGGGTGGAGAAGGGAAGGGGACGGGGGTGGGGGGGGGTGGAAGGGGGATAAAGGGGGGGAGGGGGGGAAGCTGGTGCATGTAATAAGCCATTTCCTCAGTGCCCACCATCGACGTCCGGAAAGCTCATCCACGTCCTTCGGGAGGTGTAGCATCTTTTGGCAGACTTAGAGGTGATCACATTTGCTAAGGGTTTTTTTTTTTTGCAGTGGTTTAAATAAAGGCATGCAGCATTGGCGACAGTGCGCTGCAGATGCTCTCCGAGCCATCTCCCGCGGGCGTTTTGAAGTTGCGGCCGGGGGGCCGTTCGTGGATTTTTTGGGTGTTCGGGGCACCTTTTCTCAGGACTTCTCTCGGGGCCCGCAGCTCCTTCTTCACCTCAATGGACTAACCGCATGCCACGGCTGCAGACACTCTGGGCGGTGAAGACAGCAGGATCGGAGATTGAAGTATCGGCAGCTGTGTTCGTCAGTTTCATCCGGATCAATTTCATTGAGATTATAAATAGAGACATTGAATACAAAAGCAAGAAAATATGACCTTTGTAAAACGCTGGTTTGCCTTCAACTGGAGCATTGTCCAATTCTGGACACCGTACTTTAGTAAGAATGTGGCGGCATTCGAGAGGGTGCAGAAAAGATTCACGAGAATGGTTCCAGGGATGAGTGACTTCAGTTACGTGGATAGTTTGGAGAAGGTGGGATTGTTCTCTGTGTCTCTCTCTGTCTTCCTCTCTCTATCTCCCCCTCCTGCTATCTCTGAAACTAAGAGGGAGACAGAGGGAGAGAGGCTTAGATATGCAGATAGAGAGAGTGCTGTTGAGAGGGACAAGGTTGGGAACAGAGAGATTTTTGTGGTGGATTGAAAGGGAGAATGTAAGATATAGTCATTTGATGTAATCATTTATTGCTGTGTACACAAACATAGAAGGATAGGTATGCAGTGTGAAATATTGGTCGAGTGGGAGAAATGTGGATGAAGCTGGGGCCCAGGCGGCCAGTTTTGATGATCAGGAAGGAAAACGCTCCATTGTAAACATCCAGCAAGGTATTCCACCATGGACGCCATCACACCCTCATGATATTGGTGTGGAAATCTTGTAATCTATGCCCATGGTTATTGACCCCTCTGTTAAGGGAAATGGGTCCTTCCTATCCACTCGATCTAGGCCCGTCATTATTTTATACACCTCAATTAAATCTTCCCTTCAACCTTCTCTGTTCCAAAGAAAACAATTCCAGCCTATCCAATCTTTACTCATAGTTAAAATTCTCCATTCCTGACAACATCCTCTGTAAATCCCCTCTGTACCCTCTCCAGTGTGATCACATCCTTCCTGTAATGTGGTGACCAGAACTGTGCACAGTACTCTAGCTGTGGTCTAACTAGTGTTTTATACAGTTCCAGCATAACCTCCCTGCTCTTATATTCTCTACATCGGCCAATAAAGGAAAGTATTCCGTAAGCCTTCTTAACCACCTTATCCACCTATCCTGTTACCCTCTGCAATCAGTGAACATTCACTCCAAGACCCCTCTGTTCACAGTCTGAGAGATTGTTCAGTTAGATTGAAAGAGCAAATGTAAACCATAATAATTTGATGTAACCCTTCACTGCAGTATACACAGACATACGAGCGCGATGCATGGAGTTTGAAACATCGGGGTAGAGGGAGAAAAATAGATGGAGATGGTAACAAATTGGAAAGGAGTGATAGGGACTGAGAGAGAGGTAATCTCTGGTAAACACTCTTGCTGGTAATCTCTCTCCATCTCTATCTCTCTCTTCCCCTCTCTTCTACTCTCTGAAACCTTATTTCTTCTCTTTGTTACTCACTTTCCAAGTCTATCTCTCAACTTTTCTCCCTCTATCTCTGTCTCCATCTGTACACGATCTCAATCTCTCCCTCTTGCATTCAGGATGGGAAGAGGGAGAAAGAGAGGCTGAGAAAGGGTGTTGCAGGCAGTGAGAGATGAGGAGAAAGAGACAGAGGAACAGTGAGTCTGGCATTGATAGATAGATCTTTACTCTGTATCTGACCCCGTGCGAACTGCCCTGTGAGTATTCGATGGGGACAGTCTCAGACGGGGGAGACTGTCTAAAAATCCAAAATTATTCGAAAGCCCTTTCAAAGATGAAATTCAGAAACATTCTGCATACAAAGGGGGAGTAGAAGTTTGGAACTGTCTTCCACAAATGACCCCTCCCTATCTCAGCAATCTCCCCCTGCTCCACAACCCACCAATATCTGCGATCCTCTAATTCTGGCCTCTTGAGCCTCCCCAATTTGAATGGTCCCACCATTGGTGTTTGTGCCTTCAAGCTGCCAGGACCCTAACTCTGAAATTCCTTTCCTAAACCTCTCCGTCTCACTAACTCTCTTTCCTCTTTGAAGACGCTCCCTCAGACCAACCTCTTTGACCAGGTTTTTGTTCGTCTCGTGTAATATCCCCTTACGTGACTCGATGACAACTTTTTATTTGCCTTATTTATTTGTTGGATGTGTGCGTTCCTGGCCAGGCCAGCATTTATTGCCCATTCCTAATTGCCCTTGAGAAGGTGATGTTGAGCCTCCTTCTTGAACCGCTGCAGTCCATGTGGGGTAGGTACACCCACAGTGCTGCTAGGAAGGGAGTCCCAGGATTTTGACCCAGTAACTGTGAAGGAATGGCGATATAGTTGCAAGTTAGGATGGTGTGTGACTTTAGTTGTTGTGTGGACAGTATTTTCAGTGCGCAGTCCATTAAAATTTTTAATTATTTATTTGTTTCATTTGGTTACAGGTAAAGTTCCTCCAACAATCTGACTGCCTCCCCGTATCTCCTGACTCTTTCTGCCCGTCTCTCCCTCCTTCTCCAAATCCACTGCTTTACTCTGTATCTAAACTCACACTGTTCTTGCCCTGGGAGGTCTCATTATGGTGCTTAAGCAATGAGTTATACACTTCCAGCATAACCTCCCTGCTCTTATATACTTTAACAGCTTTGTTGGGAATGTCACTGCAGTTTGAAAATATGAAACACTGATCCAACATTCACCCCGAAAACACTCACACTAACTTCCAAAAACAGGACTGGGCAGATAATGCGGATTGTTAATGATTGTTACAACTTGTCTCAGCCTCTCTCTGTCTCTCTCTCTCATGTCAGTTTCTTCCCATCTTTCTCTCTCTCTCTCCCTCGCCCTCTCCCTCTTTCTCTGCCTCTTTCCATGACTCTGTCTCTTACACCATCTCTCTCTCCTTGGACAGAAATGTTTTTATCCATTTCTTGGTTAATTGTGAACCTGTAAATCTTGCCCTTGCTGGGAACGTCACTGCAGTTTGAAAATATCAAACACTGATCAACACTCGCCCCCTAAACTCTCACACTAAACCCCCAATACAGGACTGTGCAGATAATGGGGATTGTTACTGAAGTTCTGTCAAAGTCCCCTCACACACTGTTTCCCATTTCCCCTGCTTCTAAAGTTTTTCCGTGTTTAATAATATTTTTTGGAATTATTTTAAATGTCACTTCAGTTTGAAAATATCAATCACTGAGCCAACACTTGCCCTTAAAACACTCACACTAAACCCCTGATCTCTCCTTTCAAAATTAGTTCCTGCACACGGCCAGTTTTACTTTTTAATTCTATCTTTTTTCAACATTATTAGATGTAAAGTTTTTCCTTTAATCTCGCCCTCCCTCTCTCCCTCTCCCTCTGTCTGTCTGTCCCTCTGTCTCTGTTTCTCCCTCTGTTTGTCTCTCTCCCTCTCTCTCTGTCCATTTCTCCCTCTGCATTTGTCTCTCTCCCTCTGCTTCTGCCTGCCTCTCTTTCTGCCTCTCTCATTCTGCATTTGCCTGCCTCCCTTTCTGTCTCTCTCCCTCTGTCTCTGTTTCTCCTTTTTTCTCTATCATTCTAGCTCTGTCTCTCTCTCTCTCCCTCTGTCTCTGTCCCACTCTGTCTGTCTCTCCCTCTGGCTGAGTCTCACTCCCTCCATCTCTCCGTCCCTCGGTACATGGACAGCAATGCTTTGAGCCATTTGTTTGGTTAATTTTGAATCTTTAACTCTTGTTTTTGTTGGGAATGGCAATATAGGTTGAAAATATCAAACACTCATCTAACACTCATCCCTAAAACCCTCACATTCAACCCCAAATACCGGACTGGGCAAACAATGGGGATTGTTACTGGAGTTCCGTTAAGGTCTCATTTCGCTTTCTCTTCTGTCTCTCACTGTCTTCCATTTTGTCCTTCTCTCTCCATTTCCCCATTTGTTTCCGTTTCCCTCTTCACCTCTTTCCTTCATCGCCCCCAACTTTATAAATAAAGAGGGAGCTCCCTCCACTTTATACATAGAGAGGGAGCTCCCTCTGTTTTATATAGCTGCCGTGGTGGGATTTGAACCCCTGTCCGCAGGCCATCAGGCTGGGCCTCTTGATTAAATGACCAGTGATATTATCACTACCCAACTGCCTCCCAAATGGATGCATACAGTGTCTGTCCCGTAATATCATTCACAGTACTTTCTGGACTGTAACCCTGAACATGGTCCCGAATCAGAGACTCAAAGTTTACATTTTAACTGGGAAAAGGCAGGAACAGAGTGAAACTGGTTTGATTTTGTCCCTGGATTCAGTGTCCACTGCAGACAGATCAGTTACATTTCCAATAGAAATGCCAGGAGTGAACAAGGTCAATGCAATAATATGGAAAATGTAAATGACGCCTCTCAAAATTGCCATCCATCCAGTATGAGTACAGATTTCAGGTTTATTTCAGAGAGAGGTCTTGCTCAGAAAATATCATTGACATTGAATTGATTGTGTTTTATCCACCACATTATTTACATCAGAGTCAAAGCTGCTGATGTAATGTGTTTGTTCAGGTGTGTGTAACTAACAGCAATGATCAGGGGTATAACCGTGTTAGTGGAGTCTTGTCCCCTGTATCAATCAGGACCCATTGGAATGGATCAGCTCAGTGTCCCTGGTGGAGCTGTGGATTCCAGGCTAATAGAAGTCCCTGCTTCTCACAGAAATGGGATATCCAGTACTGCATCAGATAGAAGACATTTATTATCCTGTACTTGCAGCAATTGGAGTTGCTGGTAAGCCAGTATCTCAGCTGTTAATGGTCTAAATCGATGTTAAGTGTGCTGCTATACTTGGTATTATTTCTCAATGTCTGTTCTTTTCCAGCAATTTACTGATGGAAGCTCCTCATTTTCTGCTCTTTCACTCTTGCAGGAACAGTATTATGTATTTAATGGTATTGTTTTAAGTTACTGTGGCATTATTACTGGATCATTCTGTGTATGGAATGTATTGGAATGAGATGTTTCAGCTAGGATCAATAAACAGACCATTAGGAGCTTTTAACATTTTCATGATGTGGATCGAACCGGTCCTGGAATATTTTTATGATTTTTTTCAGTGATTGAAAATGAGACATCTCACGGTCTCAGTGTTTCAAAGGGACAGAACAATGTCCTCCCTCCCCAATAACATGGCTCAGTTTAACTGGGATTCCAATGTATTTATTGATTATCACTGTTATCAAACATTATTTCACTCTGTGTGTGTCTGATGCTGCTTCAGAAGTCCGGCTACAGAACTGAGTTTGCTGCTGGCACTTTTAATTCTCCTTCTCTGCTTCACTGTGGACCTTCACTGTCACTGGACTACATTGTAAAATAGCAAGTATTGATGTGATGTTTTACTGGTTTTCACTCTATCAGTTGGTATCAAGAGTCTTTCCATTTATCTGTAGATTATCAGCTGCAGTGCTGATGTTGGTGTTTTATTAATTAAACAATCCCACAATCTAACAGATTACTTTATAATTCCAGGAGAAGGAATTTCAATGATTGTGAGGTTTGCCTGGAAGTAGCTTTCGATCCTGTTTATTCCATGTATTGTAGATGAAGTGAAGAGTGCAGGTGAACAGGTGGAGACTTGAGTGTTCTGTAGATACATTAAATTATTCACAGAGGTTTCACCATTGAACAAACTGACTCTGAGAATAGAATCATTGAACCTGGGGCTGGTGAACAGAACACAGACGCAGAATGTTAGGAATAAATCATAGGTGGAAAGCAGCATGAAGTAACAATTTGCAGTGTGTGAGTACTCCGGAGAGATAGGGAAGGTGAAAAGGAGCAGGGAGAACGAAACCGGTGGAAAGAGGTAAGCAGAAGTAAAGAGAAAGAGAAAGAAGCAGCAGTGTAAATAATTCACTATCATAAAGTGCTGGAATGTCCAGAACAATTAGTGAGAGAAACTGTGAGTTGAAATTGTCTGTTGTCAGATTGTGTTCATTTTCCTGTTGGACTTGATCCTCTGTGTTGATTTCTGTCAGGCCCCACTTTGTTTTGTAGAAAGTTCCTTTCCTTACTTAGTGACTGAATAAACAGAATAGAATCAGTTCTTCACTGATGGTAATTCATTATTTAAATACTGCACTTTAAAATCTCTGTGACTGCTGAATTCAATAAAGAGCGAGGCTGATATCAGAAATATATTTACATTTATATTTAATAGCCTGTACAAACTAAATATATTGACTATATTGTATAAACAATGAACTGTTCTCCAACACCAATAACCACAGGTATTATTGTTTGAATGTATGAATTGAGTTGTATTACTGGGATCGACAGATTAGATTTCCTCTAACACTCTGCTGCAATCTCTCCCTGTGGATCTCAGCCTCTCCTCTCACTGTATTGAATCCTCAGTCTCCTCATCCATTGCTTCAGTTTATCCACTTTCCCAAACCATCTGCTCCAGTCTCCCCTCCTGCTCCAACATGTCCTTTCCCTGGAATTTGGAAGGTTGTGGGGTGATTTGATGAATGTTTTCAAGATAATAAGGGAAACTGAACGGGTGGACAGAGAGTAATAATTCCCACTGGCTGCGGAGTCAGGAACTTGGAGGCATAGTCTAAAAATATAAACGCAGTCGAAAAACCTTTCAGGAGTGAATTGAAGAAACACTTCAAAACACCAGGTGTGGTATCAGTTTGGAACTCGCTTCCATAAACAGCATTTGATGCTGAGACACTTGTTATTTTTTAAATCTGAGATTGATAGATTTTTGTTAACCAGAGGTATGAAGGGGCAAAGATAGGTACATGGAGTTAGATCACACATCAGCCATGAGCTCATTGAATGACAGAAGAGGGTTGAGGGGCCAAATGTCCAATGACAAATATCCTGCTATCACTCTCTGTGTCTTGGTCTGTGTCTCTCTCCTTGTCTCGCTTTCTGACTGTCTGTCTGTCTCTCTCTCCTCTCTCAAATATCTGTGGAAATCCACAAACATTAGTCAGCCATTTTAGGCTTTTTCGCGGTGGCCATTTTATGTTACCACAACACTGGGACATTTATTCCAGAGACGGACTCCTCACCAATGTAAGGGTAGTAATCAAATTGTGACAGAGGCACAGACATGGAGACACTGAGAGACACAGTACTAGAAAGGAATTAATCATTCCATTGTGCCCAATAAATTGCCCTCCACTGTGATTAGGCTGGGTGGCCTGTAATTTCTCAGTCTATTATTTTCTCCCTTGTTAATCAACAGTACAACATATGCAGTCATCCAGTCCTCTGGCAGCATGACTATAACCAGAGAAGATCGGAAAATGATGGTCAGAGCCACTGATACTTCCTCCCTTGTACCTCTTAACAGCCTGAGCCTGGTGAATTATCTGCTTTCAAAGATGCTAAACCCCTTAATATTTCATCTCACTGTTTATCTCATTCAATATTTCAAGCCCCTCCTCATTGACTATAATGTCTGTGTCGTCCCCTCTTTTGTGGGGACATTCGATATGTATTCATTAAGAACCATGCCCGCATTTTCCGCCTCCACGGTTAGGAGAAAGGAGGAGAGATGATACAAAGTAAAGGATCGAATTCTAAAGGAGGTGCAGGAACAGAAACATCTGGGGGGTATTTGTGCACCAATCACTGAAGGTGGCAGGGCAGGTTCAGAAAGTGGTTAAACGGCAGAAGGGGTCCTGAGATTATAAATAGAGACATTGAATACAAAAGCAAGGAAATTATGACCTTTGTAAAACGCTGGTTTGCCTTCAACTGGAGCATTGTCCAATTCTGGACACCGTACTTTATGAAGAATCTGGGGGCATTAGTGAGGGTGCAGAAAAGATTCACAAGAATGGTTCCAGAGATGAGGGACTTCAGTTACGTGGATAGATTGGAGAAGCTGGGGTTGTTCTCTGTGTCTCTCTCTGTCTCTCCCTCCTGCTATCTCTGACACCAAGAGGGAGACAGAGGGAGAGAGGCTTAGATATGCAGATAGAGAGAGTGCTGTTGAGAGGGACAAGGTTGGAGAGAGAGAGATTGTTGGGGTGGATTGAAAGGCACAATGTAAGATCTATTTATTCAATGTATTCACTGTTGTGTACGCAAACAGAGAAAGATAGTTATGTAGAGTGAAATATTGGTAGAGTGGGAGATATGTAGATGAAGTTGGGGCCCAGGCGGACAGTTCTAATGATCAGGAAGGAAATCGCTCCATTGTAAACATCCAGCCAGGTATTCCACCATTTGAGCCATCACACCCTCATGATATTGGTGCGGAAATCTTGGAATCCATGCCCATGGTTATTGACCCCTCTGTTAAGGGTAATGGGTTTTTCCTATCCACTCTATCTTGGCCCGTCATTATTTTATACACCTCAATTAAATCTTCCCTTCAACCTTCTTTGTTCCAAAAAAATAATTCCAGCCTATCCAATCTTTACTCATATTTAAAATTCCCCATTCCTGACAACATCCTCTGTAAATCTCCTCTGTACCCTCTCTTGTATGATCACATCCTTCCTGTAATGTGGTGACCAGAACTGTGCACAGTACTCTAGCTGTGGTCTAGCTAGTCTTTTATAAAGTTCTAGCATAACCGCCCTGCTCTTATATTCTCTACATCAGCTAATAAAGGAAAGAGTTCCGAAGAAGGGTCACTGACTCGAAACGTTAACTCTGCTTCTCTTTTCACAGATGCAGCCTGACCTGCTGAGTGGTTCCAGCATTTCTTGTTTTTATTTTAAAGTACTCTGTCAGACTTCTTAACCACCTTATCCACCTGTCCTGTTACCCTCAGGAATCAGTGGACTTTCACTCCAAGACCCTCTGTTCACAGTCGAAGAGATTGTTCAGTCAGATTGAAAGAGCAAATGTAAAACATAATAATTTGATGCAATCCTTCACTGCAGTAGACACCGACATACGAGCGAGAGGCATGGAGTGTGAAACATCGGGGTAGAGGGAAAAAAATAGATGGAGATGGGAACAAATTGGAAAGGAGTGATAGGTACAGACAGAGAGGTAAGCTCTGGTAAACTCTCTTGCTGGTAATCTCTCTCCAAGTCTATCTCTCTCTTCCCCTCTCTTCGACACTCTGAAACCCTATTTCTTCTCAGAGAGTGTCAGAGAGTGTCAGAGAGTGTCTGAGAGTGTCTGCGAGTGTCAGAGAGTTTCTGACAGTCTCTGAGAGTGTCCACGTCTATCTCTCCCTTTTCGCTCTCTATCTCCCTCTGCACACTATCTCAATCTCTCCCTCTTGCTCTCAGGATGGGAAGAGGGAGAAAGAGAGGCAGAGAAAGGGTATCGCAGGCAGTGAGATATGAGGAGAAAGAGACAGAGGAACAGCGAGTCTGGCATTGGTAGATGGATCTTTACTCTGTATCTAACCCCGTGCGTACCTGCCCTGTGAGTATTCGATGGGGACAGTCTCGGACGGGGAGGAATGTCTAAAAATCAAAAATTAGTCGAAAGCCCTTTCAAAGATGAAATTTAGAAACACTTCTACATACAAAGTGTGGTAGAAGTTTGGAAATGTCTTCCACAAATGACCCCTCCCTATCTCTGCAATCTCCTCCAGCTCCACAATTCCCCAATATCTGCGATCCTCTAATTCTGGCCTCTTGACCATCCCCAATGAGAATTGTGCCACCATTGGTGGCCGTGCCTTCAAGCTGCCAAGACACTAACTCTGGAATTCCTTTCCTAAACCTCTCCGTCTCACTAACTCTCTTTCCTCTTTGAAGACGCTCCCTCAAACCAACCTCTTTGACCAATTTTTTGTTCGTCTCGTCTAATAGCTCCTTAAGTGACTCTGCGTCAACTTTTTATTTGCCTTATTTATTTGTTGGATGTGTGCGTTACTGGCCAGCCCAGCATCTATTGCTCATTCCTCATTGCCCTTGAGAAGGTGGTGTTGAGCCTCCTTCTTGAACCGCTGCAGTCCATGTGGGGTAGGTATACCCACAGTGCTGTTAGGAAGGGAGTTCCAGGATTTTGACCCAGTAACAGTGACGGAATGGTGATATAATTTCAAGTTAGGATGGTGTGTGACTTTTGTTGATGTGTGCGGACAGTATTTTCAGTGCGCAGTCCATTTATATTTTTAATGATTTATTTTTTTCACGTGGTTAGATGTAAAGTTTCTCCTACAATCTGCCTGCCTCCCCGTATCTCCTCACTCTTTCTGCCCGTCTCTCCCTCCTTCTCTAAATCCACTGCTTTACTCTGTATCGAAACTCACACTGCACCTGCCCTGGGAGGTCTCATTATGGTGCTTAAACAATGAGTTATACACTTCCAGCATAACCTCCCTGCTCTTATATACTTTAACAGCTTTGTTGGGAATGTCACTGCAGTTTGAAAATATGAAACACTGATCCAACATTCACCCCTAAAACACTCACATTAAATTCCAAAAACAGGACTGGGCAGATAATGAGGATTGTTAATGATTGTTACAACTTGTCTCATCCTCTCTCTGTCTCTCCCTCTCATGTCTGTTCCTTCCCATCTTTCTCTATCTATCTCTCTCTCCCTCACCCTCTCCCTCTTTCTCTGCCTCTTTCCATGACTCTGTCTCTAACACCATCTCTCTCTCCTTGGACAGAAATGTTTTTATCCATTTCTTGGTTAATTTTGAACCTGCAAATCTTGCCCTTGCTGGGAGCGTCACTGCAGTTTGAAAATACCAAGCACTTTAGCACTCGCCCCCGAAAATCTCTCACTAAACCCCGAATACAGGACTATGCAGATAATGGGGATTGTTACTGATGTTCTGTCAAGATCCCCTCACACACTATATCCCATTTCCCCTGCTTCTAAAGTTTGTCAGTGTTTAATAATATTTTTTCAATAATATTAAATGTCACTTCAGTTTGAAAATATCAATCACTGATCCAACAATTGCCCCCAAAACACTCACACAAAACCCCTGATCTCTCCTTTCAAAATTAGTTCTTGCACACAGCCAGTTATACTTTTTATCCTTTTTTGATCCTTTTTCAACATGATGAGATGTAAAGTTTTTCCTTTAATCTCGCCCTCCCTCCCTCTCTGTCTGTCTCTCCCTCTGTCTCTGTTTCTCCCTCTGTTTGTCTCCCTCCCTCTCTGTCTCTCTCCCCCTTTCTCCCTCTGCATCTGTCTCTCTCCCTCTGTATCTGTCTCACTCGCTTTCTCCCTGTCTCTCTCCCTCTGCAGCTGCCTGCCTCCCTTTCTGTCTGTCTCACTCTGCATTTGCCTGCCTCCCTTTCTGTCTCTCTCCCTCTCCCTCTGTCTCTGTCCCACTCTGTCTGTGTCGCTCTCCATCTGTGTCTCACTCCCTCCATCTCTCCGTCCCTCTGTACATGGACAGCAATGCTTTGAGCCATTCGTTTGGTTTATTTTGAATATCTAACTCTTGGTTTTGTTGGGAATGTCAATGCTGTTTAAAAATATCCAACACTCATCTAACATCCCTAAAACGCTCACATGAAACCCAAATACCGGACAGGGCAGACAATGGGGATTGTTACTGGGGTTTCGTCAAGGTCTCATTTCTCTATCTCTTCTGTCTCTCACTGTCTTCCACTTTGTCCCTCTCTCTCCATTTCCCCATTTGCTTTCATTTCCCTCTCTCCTCTTTCCTCCATCGCGCCCAACTTAATAAATGGAGAGCAAGCTCCCTCCACTTTATCCATAGAGAGGGAGTTCCCTCCACTTTATCGCTGGAGAGCGAGCTCCCTCTACTTTATACACAGAAAGGGAGCTCCCTCTGGTTTATATAGCTGCCGTGGTGGGATTTGAACCCCTGTCCCCAGGCCATCAGGTTGGGCCTCTGGATTACGTGACCAGTGATATTATCACTACCCAACAGCCTCCAAAATGGATGCGTACAGTGTCTGTCCCGTACTATCACTCACAATAGTTTCTGGGCTGGAACCCTAAACATGGTCCCGAATCAGAGACTCAAAGTTCACATTTTAACTGGGAAAAGGCAGGAACAGAGTGAAATGGGATTGCTTTTGTCCCTGGTTTCAGTGTCCACAGCAGACAGATCAGTTACATTTACAATAGAAATGCCAGGAGTGAACAAGGTCAAAGCAATAATATGGAAAATGTAAATGACGCCTCTCATAATTGCCATCCGTCCAGTATGTGTACAGATTTCAGGTTTATTCCCGAGAGAGGTCTTACTCAGAAAATGTCATTGATATTGAAATGATTGTGTTTTATGAACCACATTATTTACATCAGAGTCAAAGCTGCTGATGTAATGTGTTTGTTCAGGTGAGTGTAATTAATAGCAATGATCAGGGGTATAACCGTGTTCGTGGAGACTTATCCCCTGTATAAATCAGGACCCATTGGAATGGAATGTCCTTGGAGGTGCTTTTGCTAACGCTGTTGGGGAGGGTTTAAACTAATGTGGCAGGGGGATGGGAACCAATTGAGGTCAGTTGACAGTAAGGAGGTAGTAACAAAAGCCTGTAAGGAACCAGATAATGAAGTCAGTGTGACTAAGGGGAAGAACAGGCAGGGAGCAGATGATGAATATAAAGGGACTGGTGGTCTGAGGTGCATTTGTTTTAATGCAACAAGTGTAGTAGGTAAGGCAGATGAACTTAGGGCTTGGATTAGTACCTGGGAGTATGATGTTATTGCTATTACTGAGACTTGGTTGAGGGAAGGGCATGATTGGCAACTAAATATCCCAGGATATCGATGCTTCAGGCGGGATAGAGAGGGAGGTAAAAGGGGTGGAGGAGTTGCATTACTGGTCAAAGAGGATATCACAGCTGTGCTGAAGGAGGGCACTATGGAGGACTCGAGCAGTGAGGCAATATGGACAGAACTCAGAAATAGGAAGGGTGCGGTAACAATGTTGGGGCTGTACTACAGGCCTCCCAACAGCGAGCGTGAGATAGAGGTACAAATATGTAAACAGATTATGGAAAGATGTAGGAGCAACAGGGTGGTGGTGATAGGAGATTTTAATTTTCCCAACATTGACTGGGATTCGCTTAGTGTTAGAGGTCCAGATGGAGCAGAATTTGTAAGGAGCATCCAGGAAGGTTTTCGAGAGCAGTATGTAAATAGTCCAACTCGGGAAGGGGCCATACTGGACCTGGTGTTGGGGAATGAGCCCGGCCAGGTTGTTGAAGTTTCAGTAGGGGACTACTTTGGGAATAGTGATCACAATTCCGTAAACTTTAAAATACTCATGGACAAAGACGAGAGTGGTCCTAAAGGAAGAGTGCTAAATTGGGGGAAGGCCAACTATACCAAAATTCGGCAGGAGCTGGGAAATGTAGATTGGGAGCAGCTGTTTGAAGGTAAATCCACATGTGATATGTGGGAGGCTTTTAAAGAGAGGTTGATTAGCGTTCAGGAGAGACATGTTCCTGTAAAAATGAGGTATAGAAATGGCAAGATTAGGGAACCATGGATGATAGGTGAAATTGTGAGACTAGCTAAGAGGAAAAAGGAAGCATACATAAGGTGTAGGCGGCTGATGAAAGACGAAGCTTTGAAAGAATATCGGGAATGTAGGACCAATCTGAAACGAGGAATTAAGAGGGCTAAAAGGGCTCATGAAATATCTTTAGCAAACAGGGTTAAGGAAAATCCCAAAGCCTTTTATTCATATATAAGGAGAAAGAGGGTAACTAGAGAAAGGATTGGCCCACTAAAGGACAAAGGAGGAATGTTATGCTTGGACTCAGAGAAAATGGGTGAGATTCTAAACGAGTACTTTGCATCGGTATTCACCGAGGAGAGGGACATGACGGATGTTGAGGTTAGGAACAGATGTTTGATTACTCTAGGTCAAGTCGGCATATGGAGG
This sequence comes from Heterodontus francisci, assembly GCF_036365525.1. NCBI lineage: Eukaryota > Metazoa > Chordata > Chondrichthyes > Heterodontiformes > Heterodontidae > Heterodontus > Heterodontus francisci. The sequence goes on along the minus strand of NW_027141978.1, from coordinate 940,917 downwards.
GAGGAAGTGTTGGGTATTCTAAAGGGCATTAAGGTGGACAAGTCCCCAGGTCCGGATGGGATCTATCCCAGGTTACTGAGGGAAGCGAGAGAGGAAATGGCTGGGGCCTTAACAGATATCTTTGCAGCATCCTTAAACACGGGTGAGGTCCCGGAGGACTGGAGAATTGCTAATGTTGTCCCCTTGTTTAAGAAGGGTAGCAGGGATAATCCAGGTAATTATAGACCGGTGAGCCTGACTTCAGTGGTAGGGAAGCTGCTGGAGAAGATACTGAGGGATAGGATCTATTCCCATTTGGAAGAAAATGGGCTCATCAGTGATAGGCAACATGGTTTTGTGCAGGGAAGGTCATGTCTTCCCAACTTAATAGAATTCTTTGAGGAAGTGACAAAGTTGATTGATGAGGGAAGGGCTGTCGATGTCATATACATGGACTTCAGTAAGGCGTTTGATAAGGTTCCCCATGGCAGGCTGATGGAGAAAGTGAAGGCGCTTGGGGTCCAAGGTGTACTAGCTAGATGGATAAAGAAATGGCTGGGCAACAGGAGACAGAGAGTAGCAGTAGAGGGGAGTTTCTCAAAATGGAGACGTGTGACCAGTGATGTTCCACAGGGATCCGTGCTGGGACCACTGTTGTTTGTGATATACATTAATGATTTGGAGGAAAGTATAGGTGGACTGATTAGCAAGTTTGCAGACGACACTAAGATTGGTGGAGTAGCAGATAGTGAAGGGGACTGTCAGAGAACACAGCAGAATATAGGTAGATTAGAGAGTTGGGCAGAGAAATGGCAGATGGAGTTCAATCAGGGAAAATGCGAGGTGATACATTTTGGAAGATCCAATTCAAGAGTGAACTATACAGTAAATGGAAAAGTCCTGGGGAAAATTGATGTCCAGAGAGATTTGGGTGTTCAGGTCCACTGTTCCCTGAAGGTTGCAACGCAGGTAAATAGAGTGGTCAAGAAGGCATACGGCATGCTTTCCTTCATCGGACGGGGCATTGAGTACAAGAGTTGGCAGGTCATGTTACAGTTGTATAGGACTTTGGTTCGGCCACATTTGGAATACTGCGTACAGTTCTGGTCGCCACATTATCAAAAGGATGTGGATGCTTTGGAGAGGGTGCAGAGGAGGTTCACCAGGATGTTGCCTGGTATGGAGGGCGCTAGCTATGAAGAGAGGTTGAGTGGATTAGGATTATTTTCATTAGAAAGACGGAGGTTGAGGGGGGACCTGATTGAGGTGTACAAAATCATGAGAGGTATAGACAGGGTGGACAGCAAGAGGCTTTTTCCCAGAGTGGGGGTTTCAATTACTAGAGGACACGAGTTCAAAGTGAAAGGGGAAATGTTTAGGGGGGATATGCGTGGAAAGTTCTTTACGCAGAGGGTGGTGGGCACCTGGAACGCGTTGCCAGCGGAGGTGGTAGACGCGGGCACGATGGAGTCTTTTAAGATGTATCTAGACAGATACATGAATGGGCAGGAAGAAAAGAGATACAGAACCTTAGAAAATAGGCGACATGTTTAGAGAGAGGATCTGGATCGGCGCAGGCTTGGAGGGCCGAAGGGCCTGTTCCTGTGCTGTAATTATCTTTGTTTGTTCTTTGTTTGTTCTTTGTTTGGATCAGCTCAGAGTGCCTGGTGGAGCTGTGGATTCCAGGCTAATAGAAGTCTCTGCTTCTCACAGAAATGGGATATCCAGTATTCGTTCCGATCATATTCATTTATTATCCTGTACTTGCAGCAATTGGAGTTCCTGGTCAGCCAGTATCTCAGCTGTTAATGGTGTAAATCAATGTTAACTGTGCTGCTGTACTCGGTATTATTTCCCTCTGTGTGTTTTCCGCCTGTTCTTTTCCAGCAATTTACTGATGGAATCTCCTCATTGTCTACTGTTTCATTCTTGTAGGAATTGTATTATGTATTTAATGGTATTGTTTTTAGTAACTGTGGCATTATTTCTGGATTATTCTGTGCATTGAATGTCTTGGAATGAGATGTTTCAGTGAGGATCAATAATCAGACCATTAGGAGTTTTAAAAAGTTTCATGATGTGGATCTAACCAGTCCTGGAATATTTTTACGATTTTTTTTCAGTGATTGATAATGAGACATCTCACAGTCTCAGTGTTACAAGGGGACAGAACAATGTCCTCCCTCCCCAATAACATGGCTCAGTTTAACTGGAAATTCAATGTATTTATTGATTATCAATGTTATCAAATATTATTTCATTCTGTGTGTGTCTGACGCTGCTTCAGAAGTCTGGCTACTGAACTGAGATTGCTGCTGACACTTTCACTTCTCCTTCTCTGCTTCACTGTGGACCTTCACTGTCACTGGACTACATTGTAAAATAGAAAGTATTGATGTGATGATTTATTGGTTTTCACTCTATCAGTTGGAATCAAGAGTCTTTCCATTTATCTGTAGATTATCAGCTGCAGCGCTGATGTTGGTTTTTTATTAATTAAACAATCCCACATTCCAACAGATTACTTTATAATTCCAGGAGAAGGAATTTCAATGATTGTGAGGTTTGTCTGGAAGTAGCTTTCGATCCTGTTTATTCCATGTATTGTAGATGAAGTGAAGAGTGCAGGTGGACAGGTGGAGACTTGAGTGTTCTGTAGATACAGTAAATTATTCACAGAGGTTTCACCATTGAACAAACTGACTCTGAGAATAGAATCATTGAACATGGGGCTGGTGAACAGAACACAGACGCAGATGTTAGCAATAAATCATATGTGAAAAGCAGCATTAAGTAACAATTTACAGGGTGTGAGTACTTCAGAGAGAAAGGGAAGGAGAAAAGGAGCAGGGAGAACGAAACTGACGGGAAAGGAAAAGCAGAAGTAAAGAGAAAGAGAAAGAAGCAGCAGTGTAAATAATTCACTATCATAAAGTGCTGGAATGTTCAGAACAATTAGTGAGAGAAACTGTGAGGTGAAATTGTGTGTTGTCAGATTGTGTTCATTTTCCTGTTGGACCTGATCCTCTGTGTTGATTTCTGTCAGATACTCATTTTGTTTTGTAGAAAGTTCCTATTCCTTACTTAGTGACTGAATAAACAGAATAGAATCAGTTCATCACTGATGGTAATTCATTATTTAAATACTGCACTTTAAAATCTCTGTGACTACTGAATTCAATAAAGAGGAGGCTGATATCAGAAATATATTTACATTTATATTTAATAGCCTGTACAAACTAAATATATTGACTACATTGTAGAAACAATTAACTGTTCTCCAACACCAGTTACCACAGGGATTATTGTTTGAATGTATGAATTGAGTTGGATTACTGGGATCTATAGATTAGATTTCCTCTAACACTCTGCTGCAGTCTTTCCCTGTGAATCTCAGCCTCTCCTCTCACTGTATTGAATCCTCAGTCTCCTCATCCATTGCTTCAGTTTATCCACTTTCCCAAACCATCTGCTCCAGTCTCCCCGCCTGTTCCAACATGTCCTTTTCCTTCTCTCCCTCCCAATCTCACTCACTGTCTCCACCTCCAGCTGCCACGTCCTACCTGATAGGAATACAGTAACATGGGAGCAGGAGGAGGCCATTCAGCCCTTTGTGCTTGCTCCACCATTCTAGATCATGGCTGATACTCAAACTTAGCGCTGCAGTTTTCCGCCTTTTCAAATTTGATAACATTTCCTGTCGGTTCCCTGAACTCAGAGCAACAAACCAGCTACACATCCCGGTCTCCCCAAACCTTCCCAACCAACAGTCTGGAGACACATTCCCAATTAACCCATTGGATTCCATCTCTGTAAAAATCCTTCTCGTTTCCCCACTGACACTGCATCCTCACTCAGTACTTCCAGCAGATCCGGTGCTGACTTTATTCACTTTCTGCATCAATTTCCCAATTCACTATTAATAACTGTGTTTTCAAACATTTCACTGTGACAAAGCACTGCCCGGGTCAATGAATCAGTTTTCACTGCTCGATGCAGCAACAAAGCTGGAAATTTCAGCCCAGATCCTGTCAAACTGCTGCTTTGTCTCCAGGTCTGATCAGTAATTTCTCTGCTTCCTTTTCTCTCTCTCTTCCAGTTAACTTGGTGGCGATTGTGATCCTGTCCCGAGGAAAGTGCGGTCTCTCCAAATGTATCAGTGTCTACCTGGTGGGAATGGCAGTGTCTGATCTCCTGGTCGTTATCACTAATCCCATATTGAGCTGGATTGTTGTAATTTATTTCCCATATTCATTCCTGAGAATTACTCCTGTGTGTTTTCTCATTGCCGTTCTGCTTTGTGCATCCACAGTTGTTTCTGTCTGGCTCACAGTCACTTTCACCTTTGATCGATTTGTGGCCATTTGTTGTGAGAAGCTGAAAACAAAATATTGCAGCGAGAAAAGGGCGGCTGTGGTTGTGGGAACAGTGAGTGTGCTGGGCTGTTTAGAGTCTCTCCCCTGGTACTTTACACTGGAACAAGATTACATTATTGATAATGTTCCCATGGGTTGTGTTAATAAACTGAGCTTCTTCACTTCCCCCATATGGGGGGCATTTGAATTGTTTGACCTCATTTTAACCCCTTGTGTCCCGGTCTTTCTGATTTTGCTGCTCAATGTTCTGACTGTCAGACGGATTTTATTCTCCAGTAAAGTCCGCAGGGGATTCCGGCGCCACAGCAATGCAGAGAATCACAAGGACCCAGAGATGGAGAATCGCTGGAAATCAATTATTTTACTCTTCAGTATATCCGGCAGTTTTATCCTGTTATGGGTGACCTGGGTTGTGTTTATCATTTATACTCGAATTACAGATATTAATTATTATTCCTCCTACACTGACCCTCTCTTTATCACAGATCAAACATCAAAGATGCTGCAGATTCTCAGTTCCTGCACCAACACATGTATTTACATTGTGACCCAGACTAAATTCAGACAGGAGCTGCAGAAGGGGGTGAAATACCCTCTCAATCTCATTGTTAAATTAGTGAAATCATAGAAAGAGCTGAAGGGTTTCAAACACTGGAACTAAATCCCATTCCCCCTCCTCCCCCCCCCCCCCCCAGTCCCCCAGCTCCACCTCCCACCCTCCACCCGCCACTGTGATTATTTGACCGGCGCCATCTTTAGTCCAGGCAGCTGCCTGAGCGTGGGCAGACCCTGACGTTTAACTGGAATAGTGTACATTTGCGCATGTGCCAGTAGAGCGCCACCTTGTGGTTGCTGTTGTCAACAACAGCAGCCAGTGGACAAAGCTGCAAATCGGAGTGAATGTGAGGTCGTGAGCAAGGCAGTAACTGCAGTGTGTCAGGGACACCAGCAGATGGAGATGGACAGAGGGGAGCAGCAACTGCAGTGAGGCAGTGACACCAGCAGATGGAGATGGTGAGTGGGCCAGTAGCTGCAGTAAGACAGGGATACCAGCAGATGGCGATGGTGAAAGGGGGCAGTAACCGCAGTGACACAGGCACACCAGCAGATGTAGATGGTGAGAGAGGGACATTAACTGCAGGGAGACAGGGACACCAGGAAATGGAGATGGTGAGAAAGGGACAGTAACTGAAGTGACACAGGGACACCAGCAGATGGAGATGGTGAGAGGGAGACAGTAACTGCAGTGAGGCAGGGACACCAGCAGATGGCGACGGTGAGTGTGGGACATTAACTGCAGTGAGGCAGGTGTAACAGTAGATGGAGATGGTGAGAGAGGGACATTAACTGCAGTGAGACAGGGACACCAGCAGATGGAGATGGTGAGAGAGGGACATTAACTGCAGTGAGACAGGGACACCAGCAGATGGAGATGGTGAGAGGGGGACAGTAACTGCAGTGAGACAGGGACACCAGCAGATGGAGATGATGAGAGGGGACAGTAACGGCAGTGACACAGGGACACCAGCAGATGGAGACGGTGAGTGAGGGACATTAACTGCGGTGAGGCAGGGGTACCAGCAGATGGAGATGGTGAGAGAGGGACATTAACTGCAGTGACACAGGGACACCAACAGATGGAGATGGTGAGAGAGGAACATTAACTGCAGTGACACAGGGACACCAGCAGATGGAGATGGTGAGAGAGGGACATTAACTGCAGTGACACAGGGACACCAGCAGATGGAGATGCTGAGCCATTACTGATGGGAGATTCCCTTGCTGAGTTTGAAAGTTTCCACAAGTCTGAAGAATTTACTTTATTGTAAACTTGAGATGCTGAATAAAATAATTTCAATGTAACTTTTGTAAAATGGCTATTTTTCTACTGTGTGAACACTTGTAACATGAAACTCATTCCTGTTTGCAATGTTATATTGAGTGATTAAAGGTAATGTATAAATAAAACAACAGGATCAAATAAAACTCAAACAGTCATTTATAAATAAAAACTCTCAATATAAGTTGTGTTGAGTTCTTGATCACCTACGTTATGACATCTCTCTCTCTCACACTTCTCTTTCTATGCTGGTATCTTCTCTACTATAACTACGAGTAGTTGAAATTTTACTCCAATTGACCTTTGAAAGTTAATATTGAACCTGCTTTCAGAAACCTGTCAGACAGTGAATTCCAGACCATAATAACTCCCTGCCTATTTGTTTCACCCCTCAACTAGTGTAAGCAGTCTCTCCTCTTATCTCAAAAATGAGGGAAAGATTTTGAATGCAATGCAATTAATTTCTCCAGGACAGCAGCTGCAGAGGATCTGGAACCTCCTGAACGTGGACAAACAATGAACAAAAATCCCTCTGAATCCCCCAGGAGAGCAGAGGATAGAAACAGTCTGGAAGCAAATGGAAACAAGTGACACTTTATTGCAGCAGTAAAAACTCTTTGTCAGAAAGTAGAGGTCTTTATTGCTGAACATTATATAAACTGGAGGTGAAAAGTGGAAGATCTTTAATACCATTTGTGTTAAATGGCCATTTCCCAGCTTTGTGAACCCTTGTAACATTAAACTGGTGAATGTTAAGAAGGTTTTATTGATTGATTACAGTTAATACATAAATACAGCAGCATCAAATACAGGGCAAAGAATCATTGACGAATACAACTGTAAATATGGGTAAGAATTGTTGTGTGAAATGTCACTGATTATAAAAGTTCTCTTGGCTGCCTCATTAACCTGGCTCTAGTTTCAGTCTTTGTCACACAGTGGAAATGAAAAACCGAATAAAAACCGCATGTTTATACTGCAGTCAAACAGGCATCTCCAGCAATAACACTTTGTCAGAATTTCAAGGTAATTGCAATGAGTCATTTTCTGAACTTTCTGTTAACTGGAGGTGAATAGTGAAAGACATTTAATACAATGAGTGTTAAATGGCCATTATCCAAACCGGCCCCTCCAGGTTTTAAATTACAGCAGTTTTTTTCTGTTCTGTTAATGAGGTTTTTGGGGGGGTGGAGAGAGAGAGAGAGAGACAGACAGGTTTCTATCTGGAATGGTCCATTTAGGATATGTCTGGAATATCCCTCTCTCCCCCATTCGCTGTTTACACAGAGTCTCAACTTGGACTGTCCCATACCTGGGATGGAGAGTCCAGATGGAGGAAGCTGAGAGCTGGTTGGTTAAGCGGCATTTTGGGTAGACTGTCTGTTTTGAGTGACAGGTTCTGGGATATATTAGGACAACATCAGACCACATTCTTTCCTTCCATGCAGCTGGTTTCTGAAGGTGAGTTTCTGTGTCTCAATCTCTGTGGCCAGGTGAATTGGAACTGATTACAGTGTGTGTGTGAGAGAGTCCAGTCTGAATCCCCCACACTCTCTCTCCCAGTCCTAACGCTTTTCTCCAAATCCCACCACAATGCCCCTCTCCAGGATCTTTTCCCCACGAATGAGCTGATGGAGGGAAGGTGTTCGAGTCCAACGATGGAAAGCAGACGGTGTGGGATGGTGAGCATCATATCTTTATTGTCTGTTTCTGCTTTTCTCCCTTCTTCTGTCTTGGTCTCTTTCACTAAGTCTCTCTCACTCAATCTCTCTGTCATTGAATCTCTCTCTCACTCAATCTCTCTCTCACTCAATCTCTCCCTCACTCAATCTCTCCCTCACTCAATCTCTCTCTCACTCAATCTCTCTCTCACTCAATCTCTCTCTGAATCACTCTCTCTCTCACTCAATCTCTCTCCCACAGAATCATTCTCTCACTGAATCTCTCCCCCACTGAATCTCTCTCCCACTGAATCTCACTCCCACTCAATCTCTCTCTCACTCAATCACTCTCTCACTCAATCTCTCTTTCACTGAATCTCTCTCTCACTCACTCTCACCCTCACTCAATCTCTCCCTCACTCAATCTTTCTCTCACTCAATCTCTCTCCCACTGAATCTCTCTCCCACTGAATCTCTCTCCCACTGAATCTCTCCCTCACTGAATCTCTCTCCCACTGAATCTCTCTCCCACTGAATCTCTCTCTCACTTAATCTCTCTCTCACTCAATCTCTATCCCACTCAATCTCTCTCCCACTGAATCTCTCTCTCACTGAATCTCTCTCCCACTGAATCTCTCTCTCACTCAATCTCTCTCTCACTCAATCTCTCTCCCACGCAATCTCTTTCCCACTGTATCTCTCTCTCACTGAATCTCTCTCTCTCTCACTGAATATCTCTCTCACTGAATATCTCTCTCACTGAATCTCTCTCTCACTGAATCTCTCTCCAACTTAATCTCTCTCCCACTCAATCTCTCTCCCACTGAATCTCTCTCCCACTCAATCTCTCTCTCACTCAATCTCTCTCTCACTCAATCTCTCTTTCACTGAATCTCTCTCTCACTCACTCTCACCCTCACTCAATCTCTCCCTTACTCAATCTTTCTCTCACTCAATCTCTCTCCCACTGAATCTCTCTCCCACTGAATCTCTCTCCCACTGAATCTCTCTCTCACTGAATCTCTCTCCCACTGAATCTCTCTCCCACTGAATCTCTCTCTCACTCAATCTCTCTCTCACTCAATCTCTATCTCACTCAATCTCTCTCCCACTGAATCTCTCTCTCACTGAATCTCTCTCCCACTGTATCTCTCTCTCACTCAATCTCTCTCTCACTCAATCTCTCTCCCACGCAATCTCTTTCCCACTGAATCTCTCTCTCACTGAATCTCTCTCTCTCACTGAATATCTCTCTCACTGAATATCTCTCTCACTGAATCTCTCTCCCACTGAATCTCTCTCCAACTGAATCTCTCTCCCACTCAATCTCTCTCCCACTGAATCTCTCTCCCACAGAATCTCTCTCCCACTCAATCTCTCTCCCACTCAATCGCTGCCTCACTCAATCACTCTCTCACTCAATCTCTCTCTCACTGAATCTCTCGCTCACTCAATCTCTCTCTCACTCAATCTCTCTCTCACTCAATCTCTCTGTCATTGAATCTCTCTCTCACTCAATCTCTCTCTCACTCAATCTCTCCCTCACTCAATCTCCCCCTCACTCAATCTCTCTCTCACTCAATCTCTCTCTCACTCAATCTCTCTCTGAATCACACTCTCTCTCACTCAATCTCTCTCCCACTGAATCACTCTCTCACTGAATCTCTCTCCCACTGAATCTCTCTCCCACTGAATCTCTCTCCCACTGAATCTCTCTCCCACTCAATCTCTCTCTCACTCAATCTCTCTCTCACTCAATCTCTCTTTCACTGAATCTCTCTCTCACTCACTCTCTCCCTCACTCAATCTCTACCTCACTCAATCTTTCTCTCACTGAATCTCTCTCTCACTGAATCTCTCTCTCACTGAATCTCTCTCCCACTGAATCTCTCTCCCACTGTATCTCTCTCCCACTGAATCTCTCTCTCACTCAATCTCTCTCTCACTCAATCTCTCTGTCACTCAATCTCTCTCCCACTGAATCTCTCTCTCACTGAATCTCTCTCCCACTGAATCTCTCTCTCACTCAATCTCTCTCTCACTCAATCTCTCTCCCACACATTCTCTTTCCCACTGAATCTCTCTCTCACTGAATCTCTCTCTCTCACTGAATATCTCTCTCACTGAATATCTCTCTCACTGAATCTCTCTCCCACTGAATCTCTCTCCAACTGAATCTCTCTCCCACTCAATCTCTCTCCCACTGAATCTCTCTCCCACAGAATCTCTCTCCCACTCAATCTGTAGCCCACTCAATCTCTGCCTCACTCAATCACTCTCTCACTCAATCTCTCTCTCACTGAATCTCTCTCTCACTCAATCTCTCTCTCACTCAATCTCTCTCTCACAGTCTCCCTCGCACTGAATCTCCCTCGCACTGAATCTCCCTCTCACAGACTCTCCCTCTCACAGACTCTCCCTCGCACTCAATCTCTCTCCTCACTCACTCTCTCCTCACTCAATCTCTCTCTCACTGAATCTCTCTCTCACTCAATCTCTCTCGCACTGAATCTCTCTCGCACTGAATCTCCCTCTCTCGCACTCAATCTCTTTCGCACTCAATCTCTCTCGCACTCAATCTCTCTGTGATTCTCTGTCCTCTCTCTCAATCTCTCTGTGATTCTCTGTCCTCTCTCTCAATCTCTCTGTGTTTCTCTGTCCTCTCTCTCAATCTCTCTGTGATTGTCTGTGTCTTTCTCACTGGCTTTCTGTCTGTCTCTTTGGTGCCTTGAATTTCTTTGTGTCTCTGTTATTTCCCTCCACTTTTTCCCTTCTCTCTTTCTTTGTATCTTTCTGTCTTCTCTATTTCTCTTTCAATCATTTCTCTCTCTCTTTCAAAATTTTTCAGTCTTTTCCTGACCCTATCCACCACGCTCAATTTATCCACCGCCCTCAATTTATCCACCATCCGCAATTTTTATTCACCACTCAAATCTTTTTCCTGCAATTCCCCCCACCAGAATACATCCCCCCCTTGTACAGACACCCTCGATCTAAATAATCCTCATATGCAGAAAACTGTCTGATATCCCCTGTTAAATGACCCCCATCTAATACCCTCATTGTCAACAGACCCCCATCTAATTATCCCCTTCCCTCTGTTACAAGACAACCCATCAAACGACCACCCGCACCGGACAGATTCCCATCGAAATAGACCCCGGGAACAAACACCCATTTAAATTCCCCCCCGGGAACAAACTCCCATCTGAATAACACCCCCCAGGAACAGACCCCCATCTAAATACCCCCCGGGAACAAACTCCCATCGAAATACACCCCCAGTAACTGACTCCCATCTGAATAACACCCCCCAGGAACAGACCCCCATCTAAATACCCCCGGGAACAAACTCCCATCTTAATACCCCCACCCCGGATCAGACTGCCATCTAAATACACCCCCCAGAACAAACTGCCATCTAGCTACACCCCAGGAACAAACTCCCATAAAATACACCCCCAGGAACAAACTCCCATCTAAATACACCCCCAGGAACAAACTCCCATCTAAATACCTCCCCATGAACAAACTACCATCTAAATACCCCCCCCCACACCCCCGGGAACAAACTCCCCTCTGAATAACCCCCCAGGAACAAACTCTCATCTCAATACCGTCCTGGAACAACCTCCCCTCTGAATAACCCCCCAGGAACCAACTCCCATCTAAATACCTCCCCATGAACAAACTACCATCTAAATACCAACCCCCCCCCCCCCCCCCCGGGAACAAACTCCCCTCTGAATAACCCCCCAGGAGCAAACTCCCATCTAAATACCTCCCCATGAACAAACTACCATCTAAATACCCCCCACCCCGGGAACAAACTCCCCTCTGAATAACCCCCCAGGAACAAACTCCCATCTCAATACACTCCTGGAACAAACTCCCCTCTGAATTACCCCTCAGGAACAAGCTCCCATCTAAATACCCCCCGGGAACAGACTCCCATCTCTATACCCGCCCGCAACAGACCCCCATCTAAATACCCACCGTTCTGTGAACAGACTCCCATCTAAATACCCCCCCCCCCCCATTAACTGAACCCAATCTAATTCTCCCCCCTCTCTCCACTGTAAACTCTCCCGGTTTCTAAATACCCTCCCTGTCCTGTAAAAGCTTCCCCTCTACTAATTCCAACCCTGTATCATCACCCCCGTGAACAGCCCCTACCCCCCTCACTCCCCACCGTGTTATTCCCACGTCCATCACTTTCCTGGGTTTGGCTCCATCTCCCGACAATCTTCCATTCATTTTAATTCCAGATCTGGAAAAGCCACTGGAATTCCAACAAGATGCTCCCAGATCCCCGGCACCTTTAACTCCTGTCCGGCCAAAATCAGGGCCGGGCATAGAGCAAGGACCTTCAGAGGCTAACTGGCATTCTGAGCCTTTAACGCACAGGACACAGCCCTCTCTGCAGAAAGGTGTTTCACCTGCTCTCCCCATCGGCTTCATGGAATCAAACAGAGGGAGACACACACAAACACTCACACATTGATTTTGCACAGGGACGGTAAGAGGCCATTCAGCCCTTTGATCCTGTCCCACCCATGTTAGATAATGGCTGACTTATCCCTTCCCCCATTGAACCACAAGGAGACAGGCAGAGACAGTCGGGGAGCAGATACAGAGAGAGTCAAAGAAGCACTGGGCTGGACTCGGACTTGGTGCCAATGGTGTTAACCAGGGTGGAGGGGAGGAGGGTGGTTGTGTATCGGCTGTCCGCTCAGAATCTCTACCCTTTTTTTCCCTCAATGGGAGCAAAACTGGGCAGAGATGGAAAGCAGGATCCCACTTCACAATCACCCTGTACAACACCAAGGCTGTGAGTTCAAATCCACCACCTGACAGAGGGACAGAAACACAGAAAACAGATCCCGGGATTAGGACAGAACAGAGAGAGAGAAAAATAAATGGAAAGGGAGATGGAGAATGAGATGCAGGGAGTCCGACACCAGTAAGAGAAACTGAGAACAGAGGGTCGGAAATACTGAGAAGGGCAGAGAGAGAGAGAGAGAAATGGAGATATTGAGAAAGATCCCAGACCAAGAGAGTGATGCAGAGACAGAAAGATGTGGAGGGGCAGAGATACAAAGTAAGGTGCGTTTACAGAATAGAGAGGGATGCTGCGGGATGGGGGAAATGCAGAGATAATCTTGCAGGAAAGGAGGAGCAGCGATGGAAAGATTCAGGTATTTGGAAGTGAGTGAGAGAAGAAATGGAGTGAGAGGGAGACAGATAAAGATGCAGAGAGTCGCAGAAAGAGAATGACAATGGAAACCTGTGAGACTCCAGAGAGAGGCAGAGATAGAAAGGATGTTGAGAGATACAGAGATAGGGATTTAAAGATGTGAAGAAACAGAGCTAGGAACAAGGAAGAAGGTGCAGGGAACAAGTAGCAGCAAGAGATGGAGAGAGGGAAATCTATGGGATTACATTGACTGTTCTGGAGCAGCGCTTCCCAAACTATTCCCTTCAGAGCACCCTCCTGCCCCCTCCCTTGTGGTAAAAAAATCCACAGACCCCCGAAAACACAAAATCAAAATACTGTGGATGCTGGAAATCTGAAATAAAAACTGTTCGGGAACTACTGAGCATTTCCAGCACTTTGTTTTTCTATCAGCCCCGAAAACACAAACAGTTTTCTTTTCTGTATTTAGAAATGAATTTGACAATGACAAATATATATGTATTATTATTTTCCCTCCCTGGTTAAAGCTCTTGTTTGTGAATTCCACGTGTCGAAAGGATTCTCCCTATGCATCATCACAGATGCAGCTTCCGAAAAGATTCTCCTTGGGAATAAGAGAAATAAAATTGATTCAAACAAAGCAAAGCATTTTTGCACAGAAATAAAACACAGCGAGAGCCCAGGGCTCTTTCTCTCAAACTCACTAACATATAACAATCTCTCAGTAACTTACAAACACATCCCCTGACACTGAGCTAGAGACTGGGAAGTGTAGATGTGTTTACCTTGTCATTTCCTGCTCTCTCTCTCTCTCATTTTCTCTCTCTATTTCTCTCTGTGTCTCTCGACATCTGACTTTGTCTTTTCTCTCTTTCTGACTTTCTGTCTTTTTCTGACTTTGTCTTTTCTCTATTTCTGACTTTGTCTTTTCTCTATTTCTGACTTTGTCTTTTCTCTATTTCTGACTTTCTGTCTTTTTCTGACTTTGTCTTTTCTCTATTTCTGACTTTCTGTCTTTTTCTGACTTTGTCTTTTCTCTATTTCTGACTTTGTCTTTTCTCTATTTCTGACTTTCTGTCTTTTTCTGACTTTGTCTTTTCGCTATTTCTGACCTTGTCTTTTTCTGACTTTGTCTTTTCTCTATTTCTGACTTTCGGTCTTTTTCTGACTTTGTCTTTTTTCTATTTCTGACTTTGTCTTTTCTCTATTTCTGACTTTCTGTCTTTTTCTGACTTTGTCTTTTCTCCATTTCTGACTTTCTGTCTTTTTCTGACTTTCTCTTTTCTCTATTTCTGACTTTCTGTCTTTTTCTGACTTTGTCTTTTCTCTACTTCTGACTTTGTCTCATCGCTATATTTAACGTTGTCTTTTCTCTATTTCTGACTTTCTGCCTTTTTCTGAATTTGTCTTTTCTCTATTTCTGACTTTCTGTCTTTTTCTGACTTTGTCTTTTCTCTATTTCTGACTTTCTGTCTTTTTCTGACTTTGTCTTTTCTCTATTTCTGACTTTCTCTCTTTTCTCTATTTCTGAGTTTGTCTTTTCTCTATTTCCGACTTTCTATATTTTTCTGACTTTCTGTCTCTTCTCTATTTCTGACTTTCTGTCTTTTTCTGACTTTGTCTTTTTTCTATTTCTGTCTTTGTCTTTTCTCTATTTCTGACTTTCTGTCTTTTTGTGACTTTGTCTTTTCCCGATTTCTGACTTTCTGTCTTTTTCTGACTTTGTCTTTTCTCTATTTCTGACTTTCTGTCTTTTTCTGACTTTGTCTTTTCTCTATTTCTGACTTTCTGTCTTTTTCTGACTTTGTCTTTTCTCTATTTCTGACTTTCTGTCTTTTTCTGACTTTGTCTTTTCTCTATTTCTGACTTTCTGTCTTTTTCTGACTTTCTGTTTTCTCTATTTCTGACTTTCTGTCTTTTTCTGACTTTGTCTTTTCTCTATTTCTGACCTTCAGTCTTTTTCTGACTTTCTCTTTTCTCTATTTCTGATTTTCTGTCTTTTTCTGACTTTCTCTTTTCTCTATTTCTGACTTTGTCTCATCTCTATATATAACTTTGTCTTTTCTCTATTTCTGACTTTCTGTCTTTTTCTGACTTTGTCTTTTCTCTATTTCTGCATTTCTCTCTTTTTCTGACTTTGTCTTTTCTGTGTTTCTGACATTCTGTCTTTTTCTGACTTTCTCTTTTCTCTATTTCTGATTTTCTGTCTTTTTCTGACTTTCTCTTTTCTCTATTTCTGACTTTGTCTCATCTCTATATATAACTTTGTCTTTTCTCTATTTCTGACTCTCTGTCTTTTTCTGACTTTGTCTTTTCTCTATTTCTGACTTTCTCTCTTTTTCTGACTTTGTCTTTTCTGTGTTTCTGACATTCTGTCCTTTTCTGACTTTGTCCTTTCTCTATTTCTGACATTCTGTCTTTTTCTGACTTTGTCTTTTCTCTATTTCTGACTTTCTGTCTTTTTCTGACTTTGTCTGTTCTCTATTTCTGACTTTCTGTCTTTTTCTGACTTTGTATTTTCTCTATTTCTGACTTTGTCTTTTCTCTATTTCTGACTTTCTGTCTTTTTCTGACTTTGTCTGTTCTCTATTTCTGACTATGTCTTTTTCTGACTTTGTCTTTTCTCTATTTCTGACTTTGTCTTTTCTCTATTTCTGACTTTCTGTCTTTTTCTGACTTTGTCTTTTTGCTATTTCTGACCTTGTCTTTTTCTGACTTTGTCTTTTCTCTATTTCTGACTTTCTGTCTTTTTCTGACTTTTTCTTTTTTCTATTTCTGACTTTGTCTTTTCTCTATTTCTGACTTTCTGTCTTTTTCTGACTTTGTCTTTTCTCCATTTCTGACTTTCTGTCTTTTTCTGACTTTCTCTTTTCTCTATTTCTGACTTTCTGTCTTTTTCTGACTTTGTCTTTTCTCTACTTCTGACTTTGTCTCATCGCTATATTTAACGTTGTCTTTTCTCGATTTCTGACTTTCTGCCTTTTTCTGGCTTTGTCTTTTCTCTATTTCTGACTTTCTCTCTTTTTCTGACTTTGTCTTTTCTGTGTTTCTGACTTTCTGTCTTTTTCTGACTTTGTCTTTTCTCTATTTCTGACTTTCTCTCTTTTTCTGACTTTGTCTTTTCTCTATTTCTGACTTTGTCTCTTTTCTCTATTTCTGAGTTTGTCTTTTCTCTATTTCTGACTTTCTATCTTTTTCTGACTTTCTGTCTTTTCTCTATTTCTGACTTTCTGTCTTTTTCTGACTTTGTCTTTTTTCTATTTCTTTCTTTGTCTTTTCTCTATTTCTGACACTCTGTCTTTTTCTGACTTTGTCTTTTCTCGATTTCTGACTTTCTGTCTTTTTCTGACTTTGTCTTTTCTCTATTTCTGACTTTCTGTCTTTTTCTGACTTTGCCTTTTCTCTATTTCTGACTTTCTGTCTTTTTCTGACTTTGTCTTTTCTCTATTTCTGACTTTCTGTTTTCTCTATTTCTGACTTTCCGTCTTTTTCTGACTTTGTCTATTCTCTATTTCTGACTTTCAGTCTTTTTCTGACTTTCTCTTTTCTCTATTTCTGACTTTGTCTCATCTCTATATATAACTTTGTCTTTTCTCTATTTCTGACTTTCTGTCTTTTTCTGACTTTGTCTTTTCTCTATTTCTGACTTTCTCTCTTTTTCTGACTTTGTCTTTTCTGTGTTTCTGACATTCTGTCTTTTTCTGACTTTGTCCTTTCTCTATTTCTGATTTTCTGTCTTTTTCTGACTTTCTCTTTTCTCTATTTCTGACTTTGTCTCATCTCTATATATAACTTTGTCTTTTCTCTATTTCTGACTCTCTGTCTTTTTCTGACTTTGTCTTTTCTCTATTTCTGACTTTCTCTCTTTTTCTGACTTTGTCTTTTCTGTGTTTCTGACATTCTGTCCTTTTCTGACTTTGTCCTTTCTCTATTTCTGACATTCTGTCTTTTTCTGACTTTGTCTTTTCTCTATTTCTGACTTTCTGTCTTTTTCTGACTTTGTCTGTTCTCTATTTCTGACTTTCTGTCTTTTTCTGACTTTGTATTTTCTCTATTTCTGACTTTGTCTTTTCTCTATTTCTGACTTTCTGTCTTTTTCTGACTTTGTCTGTTCTCTATTTCTGACTATGTCTTTTTCTGACTTTGTCTTTTCTCTATTTCTGACTTTGTCTTTTCTCTATTTCTGACTTTCTGTCTTTTTCTGACTTTGTCTTTTTGCTATTTCTGACCTTGTCTTTTTCTGACTTTGTCTTTTCTCTATTTCTGACTTTCTGTCTTTTTCTGACTTTTTCTTTTTTCTATTTCTGACTTTGTCTTTTCTCTATTTCTGACTTTCTGTCTTTTTCTGACTTTGTCTTTTCTCCATTTCTGACTTTCTGTCTTTTTCTGACTTTCTCTTTTCTCTATTTCTGACTTTCTGTCTTTTTCTGACTTTGTCTTTTCTCTACTTCTGACTTTGTCTCATCGCTATATTTAACGTTGTCTTTTCTCGATTTCTGACTTTCTGCCTTTTTCTGGCTTTGTCTTTTCTCTATTTCTGACTTTCTCTCTTTTTCTGACTTTGTCTTTTCTGTGTTTCTGACTTTCTGTCTTTTTCTGACTTTGTCTTTTCTCTATTTCTGACTTTCTCTCTTTTTCTGACTTTGTCTTTTCTCTATTTCTGACTTTGTCTCTTTTCTCTATTTCTGAGTTTGTCTTTTCTCTATTTCTGACTTTCTATCTTTTTCTGACTTTCTGTCTTTTCTCTATTTCTGACTTTCTGTCTTTTTCTGACTTTGTCTTTTTTCTATTTCTTTCTTTGTCTTTTCTCTATTTCTGACACTCTGTCTTTTTCTGACTTTGTCTTTTCTCGATTTCTGACTTTCTGTCTTTTTCTGACTTTGTCTTTTCTCTATTTCTGACTTTCTGTCTTTTTCTGACTTTGCCTTTTCTCTATTTCTGACTTTCTGTCTTTTTCTGACTTTGTCTTTTCTCTATTTCTGACTTTCTGTTTTCTCTATTTCTGACTTTCCGTCTTTTTCTGACTTTGTCTATTCTCTATTTCTGACTTTCAGTCTTTTTCTGACTTTCTCTTTTCTCTATTTCTGACTTTGTCTCATCTCTATATATAACTTTGTCTTTTCTCTATTTCTGACTTTCTGTCTTTTTCTGACTTTGTCTTTTCTCTATTTCTGACTTTCTCTCTTTTTCTGACTTTGTCTTTTCTGTGTTTCTGACATTCTGTCTTTTTCTGACTTTGTCCTTTCTCTATTTCTGACTTTCTGTCTTTTTCTGACTTTGTCTTTTCTCTATTTCTGACTTTCTGTCTTTTTCTGACTTTGTCTGTTCTCTATTTCTGACTTTGTCTTTTTCTGAATTTGTCTTTTCTCTATTTCTGACTTTCTGTCTTTTTCTGACTTTGTCTTTTTTCTATTTCTGACTTTGTCTTTTCTCTATTTCTGACTTTCTCTTTTCTCTATTTCTGACTTTCTGTCTTTTTCTGACTTTGTCTTTTCTCTATTTCTGACTTTCTGTCTTTTTCTGACTTTCTCTTTTCTCTATTTCTGACTTTCTGTCTTTTTCTGACTTTGTCTTTTCTCTATTTCTGACTTTCTGTCTTTTTCTGACTTTGCCTTTTCACTATTTCTGACTTTGTCTTTTCTCTATTTCTGACTTTCTGTCTTTTTCTGACTTTGTCTTTTCACTATTTCTGACTTTGTCTTTTCTCTATTTCTGACTTTCTGTCTTTTTCTGACTTTGTCTGTTTACTATTTCTGACTTTGTCTTTTCTCTATTTCTGACTTTCTGTCTTTTTCTGACTTTCTCTTTTCTCTATTTCTGACTTTCTGTCTTTTTGTGACTTTTTCTTTTCTCTATTTCTGACTTTTTCTCATCTCTATATTTAACTTTGTCTTTTCTCTATTTCTGACTTTCTGCCTTTTTCTGACTTTGTCTTTTCTCTATTTCTGACTTTCTCTCTTTTTCTGACTTTGTCTTTTCTGTGTTTCTGACTTTCTGTCTTTTTCTGACTTTGTCCTTTCTCTATTTCTAACTTTCTGTCTTTTTCTGAGTTTGTCTTTTCTCTATTTCTGACTTTCTGTCTTTTTCTGACTTTGTCTTCTCTCTATTTCTGACTTTCTGTCTTTTCGCTATTTCTGACTTTGCCTTTTTCTGACTTTGTCTTTTCTCTATTTCTGACTTTCTGTCTTTTTATGACTTTGTCTTTTTTCTATTTCTGACTTTGTCTTTTCTCTATTTCTGACTTTATGTCTTTTTCTGACTTTGTCTTTTCTCAATTTCTGACTTTCTGTCTTTTTCTGACTTTCTCTTTTCTCTATTTCTGACTTTCTGTCTTTTTCTGACTTTGTCTTTTCTCTATTTCTGACTTTCTGTCTTTTTCTGACTTTCTCTTTTCTCTATTTCTGACTTTCTGTCTTTTTCTGACTTTGTCTTTTCTCTATTTCTGACTTTCTGTCTTTTTCTGACTTTGCCTTTTCACTATTTCTGACTTTGTCTTTTCTCTATTTCTGACTTTCTGTCTTTTTCTGACTTTGTCTTTTCACTATTTCTCACTTTGTCTTTTCTCTATTTCTGACTTTCTGTCTTTTTCTCACTTTGTCTTTTTACTATTTCTGACTTTGTCTTTTCTCTATTTCTGACTTTCTGTCTTTTTCTGACTTTCTCTTTTCTCTATTTCTGACTTTCTGTCTTTTTGTGACTTTGTCTTTTTTCTATTTCTGAGTTTGTCTTTTCTCTATTTCTGACTTTCTGTCTTTTTCTGACTTTTTCTTTTCTCTATTTCTGACTTTTTCTCATCTCTATATTTAACTTTGTCTTTTCTCTATTTCTGACTTTCTGCCTTTTTCTGACTTTGTCTTTTCTCTATTTCTGACTTTCTCTCTTTTTCTGACTTTGTCTTTTCTGTGTTTCTGACTTTCTGTCTTTTTCTGACTTTGTCCTTTCTCTATTTCTAACTTTCTGTCTTTTTCTGAGTTTGTCTTTTCTCAATTTCTGACTTTGTCTTTTTTAGACTTTGTCTTTTCTCTATTTCTGACTTTGTCTTTTTTTGACTTTGTCTTTTCTCTATTTCTGACTTTGTCTTTTTTTGACTTTGTCTTTTCTCTATTTCTGACTTTGTCTTTTCTCTATTTCTGTCTTTCTGTCTTTTTCTGACTTTGTCTTTTCTCTATTTCTGACTTTCTGTCTTTTTCTGACTTTCTCTTTTCTCCATTTCTGACTTTCTGTCTTTTTCTGACTTTGTCTTTTCTCTATTTCTGACTTTGTCTCATCTCTATATTTAACGTTGTCTTTTCTCTATTTCTGACTTTCTGCCTTTTTCTGACTTTGTCTTTTCTCTATTTCTGACTTTATCTCTTTTTCTGACTTTGTCTTTTCTGTGTTTCTGACTTTCTGTCTTTTTCTGACTTTGTCTTTTCTCTATTTCTGACTTTCTGTCTTTTTCTGACTTTGTCTTTTCTCTATTTCTGACTTTCTGTCTTTTTCTGACTTTGTCTTTTCTCCATTTCTGACTTTCTATCTTTTTCTGACTTTCTCTTTTCTCTATTTCTGACTTTCTGTCTTTTTCTGACTTTGTCTTTTTTCTATTTCTGAGTTTGTCTTTTCTCTATTTCTGACTTTCTGTCTTTTTCTGACTTTCTCTTTTCTCTATTTCTGACTTTTTCTCATCTCTATATTTAACTTTGTCTTTTCTCTATTTCTGACTTTCTGCCTTTTTCTGACTTTGTCTTTTCTCTATTTCTGACTTTCTCTCTTTTTCTGACTTTGTCTTTTCTGTGTTTCTGACTTTCTGTCTTTTTCTGACTTTGTCCTTTCTCTATTTCTAACTTTCTGTCTTTTTCTGAATTTGTCTTTTCCCTATTTCTGACTTTCTGTCTTTTTCTGACTTTGTCTTTTCTCTATTTCTGACTTTCTGTCTTTTCTCCATTTCTGAGTTTGTCTTTTCTCTATTTCTGACTTTCTATCTTTTTCTGACTTTGTCTTTTCTCTATTTCTGACTTTCTGTCCTTTTCTGACTTTCTGTCTTTTCTCTATTTCTGACTTTCTGTCTTTTTCTGGCTTTGTCTTTTCACTATTTCTGACTTTGTCATTTCTCTATTTCTGACTTTCTGTCTTTTTCTGACTTTGTCTTTTCACTATTTCTGACTTTGTCTTTTCTCTATTTCTGACTTTCTGTCTTTTTCTGACTTTGTCTTTTCACTATTTCTGACTTTGTCTTTTCTCTATTTCTGACTTTCTGTCTTTTTCTGACTTTGTCTTTTCTCTATTTCTGACTTTCTGTCTTTTTCTGACTTTGTCTTCTCTCTATTTCTGACTTTCTGTCTTTTCGCTATTTCTGACTTTGCCTTTTTCTGACTTTGTCTTTTCTCTATTTCTGACTTTCTCTCTTTTTCTGACTTTGTCTTTTCTGTGTTTCTGACTTTCTGTCTTTTTCTGACTTTGTCCTTTCTCTATTTCTAACTTTCTGTCTTTTTCTGAATTTGTCTTTTCCCTATTTCTGACTTTCTGTCTTTTTCTGACTTTGTCTTTTCTCTATTTCTGACTTTCTGTCTTTCCTCCATTTCTGAGTTTGTCTTTTCTCTATTTCTGACTTTCTATCTTTTTCTGACTTTGTCTTTTCTCTATTTCTGACTTTCTGTCCTTTTCTGACTTTCTGTCTTTTCTCTATTTCTGACTTTCTGTCTTTTTCTGGCTTTGTCTTTTCACTATTTCTGACTTTGTCATTTCTCTATTTCTGACTTTCTGTCTTTTTCTGACTTTGTCTTTTCACTATTTCTGACTTTGTCTTTTCTCTATTTCTGACTTTCTGTCTTTTTCTGACTTTGTCTTTTCACTATTTCTGACTTTGTCTTTTCTCTATTTCCGACTTTCTGTCTTTTTCTGACTTTGTCTTTTCTCTATTTCTGACTTTGTCTTTTCTCTATTTCTGACTTTCTGTCTTTTTCTGACTTTGTCTTTTCACTATTTCTGACTTTGTCTTTTCTCTATTTCTGACTTTGTCTTTTTTTGACTTTGTCTTTTCTCTATTTCTGACTTGGTCTTTTTTTGACTTTGTCTTTTCTCTATTTCTGACTTTGTCTTTTTTGACTTTGTCTTTTCTCTATTTCTGACTTTGTCTTTTTTTGACTTTGTCTTTTCTCTATTTCTGACTTTCTGTCTTTTTCTGACTTTCCCTTTTCTGTATTTCTGACTTTCTGTCTTTTTCTGACTTTGTCTTTTTTCTATTTCTGACTTTGTCTTTTTTTGACTTTGTCTTTTCTCTATTTCTGACTTTCTGTCTTTTTCTGACTTTTTCTTTTCTCTATTTCTGACTTTTTCTCATCTCTATATTTAACTTTGTCTTTTCTCTATTTCTGACTTTCTGCCTTTTTCTGACTTTGTCTTTTCTCTATTTCTGACTTTCTCTCTTTTTCTGAGTTTGTCTTTTCTCTATTTCTGACTTTCTGTCTTTTTCTGACTTTGTCCTTTCTCTATTTCTAACTTTCTGTCTTTTTCTGAGTTTGTCTTTTCTCTATTTCTGACTTTCTGTCTTTTCTCTATTTCTGAGTTTGTCTTTTCTCTATTTCTGACTTTCTATCTTTTTCTGACTTTGTCTTTTCTCTATTTCTGACTTTCTGTCCTTTTCTGACATTCTGTCTTTTCTCTATTTCTGACTTTCTGTCTTTTTCTGACTTCGTCTTTTCACTATTTCTGACTTTGTCTTTTCTCTATTTCTGACTTTCTGTCTTTTTCTGACTTTGTCTTTTCACTATTTCTGACTTTGTCTTTTCTCTATTTCTGACTTTCTGTCTTTTTCTGACTTTGTCTTTTCTCTATTTCTGACTTTGTCTTTTCTCTATTTCTGACTTTCTGTCTTTTTCTGACTTTGTCTTTTCTCTATTTCTGACTTTGTCTTTTCTCTATTTCTGACTTTCTGTCTTTTTCTGACTTTGTCTTTTCTCTATTTCTGACTTTCTGTCTTTTTCTGACTTTGTCTTTTCTCTATTTCTGACTGTCTGTTTCTATCTTTTCTCTCATTCTTTTTCTCTCCCTTCTTTGTATCTTTCTTATTCTCTCTCTTTTCTCTCCTTTCGCTCTTTCTTTCTCGATCTATCTTTTTGCTCCTTCTTTCTCTCTCTATCTATCTTTCTCTCTTGCTTTTTCTAACAAACCCCCACCGCCATTTATCCCCCCGCCATTTATTACCCCCCCGCCATTTATCCCCACCGCCATTTATCCCCGCCGCCATTTATCCACCCCCGCAATTTTATCCCCCCCACAATTATTTCCCCCCCCGCAATTATTTCCCCCCCCGCAATTATTTCCCTCCCCGCAATTATTACCCTCCCCGCAATGTATCCCCCCCGTAATTTCCCCCCCGCTATTATTTCTCCCCCTTTTTCGTAATTTGTCTTTTCTCTATTTCTGACTTTGTCTTTTTTTGACTTTGTTTTTTCTCTATTTCTGACTTTGTCTTTTTTTGACTTTGTCTTTTCTCTATTTCTGACTTTCTGTCTTTTTCTGACTTTGTCTTTTCTCTATTTCTGACTTTCTGTCTTTTTCTGACTTTCTCTTTTCTCTATTTCTGACTTTCTGTCTTTTTCTGACTTTGTCTTTTTTCTATTTCTGAGTTTGTCTTTTCTCTATTTCTGACTTTCTGTCTTTTTCTGACTTTCTCTTTTCTCTATTTCTGACTTTTTTCATCTCTATATTTAACTTTGTCTTTTCTCTATTTCTGACTTTCTGCCTTTTTCTGACTTTGTCTTTTCTCTATTTCTGACTTTCTCTCTTTTTCTGACTTTGTCTTTTCTGTGTTTCTGACTTTCTGCCTTTTTCTGACTTTGTTTTTTCTCTATTTCTGACTTTCTGTCTTTTTCTGACTTTGTCTTTTCTCTATTTCTGACTTTCTGTCTTTTTCTGACTTTGTCCTTTCTCTATTTCTGACTTTCTGTCTTTTCTCTATTTCTGAGTTTGTCTTTTCTCTATTTCTGACTTTCTATCTTTTTCTGACTTTGTCTTTTCTCTATTTCTGACTTTCTGACTTTTTCTGACATTCTGTCTTTTCTCTATTTCTGACTTTCTGTCTTTTTCTGACTGTCTTTTTTCTATTTCTGACTTTGTCTTTTCTCCATTTCTGACTTTCTGTCTTTTTCTGGCTTTGTCTTTTCTCTATTTCTGACTTTCTGTCTTTTTCTGACTTTGTCTTTTCAGTATTTCTGACTTTGTCTTTTCTCTATTTCTGACTTTCTGTCTTTTTCTGACTTTGTCTTTTCACTATTTCTGACTGTCTTTTCTCTATTTCTGACTTTCTGTCTTTTTCTGACTTTGCCTTTTCACTATTTCTGACTTTGTCTTTTCTCTATTTCTGACTTTCTGTCTTTTTCTGACTTTGTCTTTTCACTATTTCTGACTTTGTCTTTTCTCTATTTCTGACTGTCTGTCTTTTTCTGACTTTGTCTTTTCACTATTTCTGACTTTGTCTTTTCTCTATTTCTGACTTTCTGTCTTTTTCTGACTTTGTCTTTTCTCTATTTCTGACTTTGTCTTTTCTCTATTTCTGACTTTCTGTCTTTTTCTGACTTTGTCTTTTCACTATTTCTGACTTTGTCTTTTCTCTATTTCTGACTTTCTGTCTTTTTCTGACTTTGTCTTTTCTCTATTTCTGACTGACTGTTGCTATCTTTTCTCTCCTTCTTTTTCTCTCCCTTCTTCGTATCTTTCTTATTCTCTCTCTTTTCTCTCCTTTCGCTCTTCTTTCTCGATCTATCTTTTTGCTCCTTCTTTCTCTCTCTATCTATTTTTCTCTCTTGCTTTTTCTAACAAACCCCCCCCACCATTTATCCCCCCGCCATTTATCCCCCCCCGCCATTTATCCCCCCCGCCATTTATCCCCCCCGCCATTTATCCCCCCCACAATTTTATCCCCCCGCAATTATTTCCCCCCCCGCAATTATTTCCCCCCCGCAATTATTTCCCTCCCTGCAATTATGACCCTCCCCGCAATTTATCCCCCCCGTAATTTCCCCCCCCGCAATTATTTCTCCCCCTTTTTCTGACTTTGTATTTTCTCTATTTCTGACTTTGTCTTTTTTTGACTTTGTCTTTTCTCTATTTCTGACTTTGTCTTTTTCTGACTTTGTCTTTTCTCAGTTTCTGACTTTGTCTTTTTTTGACTTTGTCTTTTCTCTATTTCTGACTTTGTCTTTTTTTGACTTTGTCTTTTCTCTATTTCTGACTTTGTCTTTTTTTGACTTTGTCTTTTCTCTATTTCTGACTTTCTGTCTTTTTCTGACTTTGTCTTTTTTCTATTTCTGACTTTGTCTTTTCTCTATTTCTGTCTTTCTGTCTTTTTCTGACTTTGTCTTTTCTCTATTACTGACTTTCTGTCTTTTTCTGACTTTCTCTTTTCTCTATTTCTGACTTCCTGTCTTTTTCTGACTTTGTCTTTTCTCTATTTCTGACTTTGTCTCATCTCTATATTTAACGTTGTCTTTTCTCTATTTCTGACTTTCTGCCTTTTTCTGACTTTGTCTTTTCTCTATTTCTGACTTTCTCTCTTTTTCTGACTTTGTCTTTTCTGTGTTTCTGACTTTCTGTCTTTTTCTGACTTTGTCTTTTCTCTATTTCTGACTTTCTGTCTTTTTCTGACTTTGTCTTTTCTCTATTTCTGACTTTCTGTCTTTTTCTGACTTTGTCTTTTCTCTATTTCTGACTTTCTGTCTTTTTCTGACTTTCTCTTTTCTCTATTTCTGACTTTCTGTCTTTTTCTGACTTTGTCTTTTTTCTATTTCTGAGTTTGTCTTTTCTCTATTTCTGACTTTCTGTCTTTTTCTGACTTTCTGTTTTCTCTATTTCTGACTTTTTCTCATCTCTATATTTAACTTTGTCTTTTATCTATTTCTGACTTTCTGCCTTTTTCTGACTTTGCTTTTCTCTATTTCTGACTTTCTCTCTTTTTCTGACTTTGTCTTTTCTGTGTTTCTGACTTTCTGTCTTTTTCTGACTTTGTCCTTTCTCTATTTCTAACTTTCTGTCTTTTTCTGAGTTTGTCTTTTCTCTATTTCTGACTTTCTGTCTTTTTCTGACTTTGTCTTTTCTCTATTTCTGACCTTCTGTCTTTTCTCTATTTCTGAGTTTGTCTTTTCTCTATTTCTGACTTTCTATCTTTTTCTGACTTTGTCTTTTCTCTATTTCTGACTTACTGTCCTTTTCTGACTTTCTGTCTTTTCTCTATTTCTGACTTTCTGTCTTTTTCTGGCTTTGTCTTTTCACTATTTCTGACTTTGTCTTTTCTCTATTTATGACTTTCTGTCTTTTTCTGACTTTGTCTTTTCACTATTTCTGACTTTGTCTTTTCTCTATTTCTGACTTTCTGTCTTTTTCTGACTTTGTCATTTCACTATTTCTGACTTTGTCTTTTCTCTATTTCTGACTTTCTGTCTTTTTCTGACTTTGTCTTTTCACTATTTCTGACTTTGTCTTTTCTCTATTTCTGACTTTCTGTCTTTTTCTGACTTTGTCTTTTCTCTATTTCTGACTATGTCTTTTCTCTATTTCTGACTTTCTGTCTTTTTCTGACTTTGTCTTTTCACTATTTCTGACTTTGTCTTTTCTCTATTTCTGACTTTCTGTCTTTTTCTGACTTTGTCTTTTCTCTATTTCTGACTTTCTGTCTTTTTCTGACTTTGTCTTTTCTCTATTTCTGACTGTCTGTTTCTATGTTTTCTCTCATTCTTTTTCTCTCCCTTCTTTGTATCTTTCTTATTCTCTCTCTTTTCTCTCCTTTCGCTCTTTCTTTCTCGATCTATCTTTTTGCTCCTTCTTTCTCTATCTATCTTTCTCTCTTGCTTTTTCTAACAAACCCCCACCGCCATTTATCCCCCCCGCCATTTATCCCCGCCGCCATTTATCCACCCCCGCAATTTTATCCCCCCCACAATTATTTCCCCCCCCGCAATTATTTCCCCCCCCGCAATTATTTCCCTCCCCGCAATTATTACCCTCCCCGCAATGTATCCCCCCTGTAATTTCCCCCCCCCGCTATTATTTCTCCCCCTTTTTCGTAATTTGTCTTTTCTCTATTTCTGACTTAGTCTTTTTTTGACTTTGTTTTTTCTCTATTTCTGACTTTGTCTTTTTTTGACTTTGTCTTTTCTCTATTTCTGACTTTCTGTCTTTTTCTGACTTTGTCTTTTCTCTATTTCTGACTTTCTGTCTTTTTCTGACTTTCTCTTTTCTCTATTTCTGACTTTCTGTCTTTTTCTGACTTTGTCTTTTTTCTATTTCTGAGTTTGTCTTTTCTCTATTTCTGACTTTCTGTCTTTTTCTGACTTTGTCTTTTCTCTATTTCTGACTTTCTCTCTTTTTCTGACTTTGTCTTTTCTGTGTTTCTGACTTTCTGCCTTTTTCTGACTTTGTCTTTTCTCTATTTCTGACTTTCTGTCTTTTTCTGACTTTGTCTTTTCTCTATTTCTGACTTTCTGTCTTTTTCTGACTTTCTGTTTTCTCTATTTCTGACTTTCTGTCTTTTTCTGACTTTGTCTTTTCTGTGTTTCTGACTTTCTGCCTTTTTCTGACTTTGTCTTTTCTCTATTTCTGACTTTTTTCATCTCTATATTTAACTTTGTCTTTTCTCTATTTCTGACTTTCTGCCTTTTTCTGACTTTGTCTTTTCTCTATTTCTGACTTTCTCTCTTTTTCTGACTTTGTCTTTTCTGTGTTTCTGACTTTCTGCCTTTTTCTGACTTTGTCCTTTCTCTATTTCTGACTTTCTGTCTTTTTCTGACTTTGTCTTTTCTGTGTTTCTGACTTTCTGTCTTTTTCTGACTTTGTCCTTTCTCTATTTCTGACTTTCTGTCTTTTTCTGACTTTGTCTTTTCTCTATTTCTGACTTTCTGTCTTTTTCTGACTTTGTCTTTTTTCTATTTCTGACTTTGTCTTTTCTCTATTTCTGACTTTCTGTCTTTTTCTGGCTTTGTCTTTTCTCTATTTCTGACTTTCTGTCTTTTTCTAACTTTGTCTTTTCAGTATTTCTGACTTTGTCTTTTCTCTATTTCTGACTTTCTGTCTTTTTCTGACTTTGTCTTTTCACTATTTCTGACTGTCTTTTCTCTATTTCTGACTTTCTGTCTTTTTCTGACTTTGCCTTTTCACTATTTCTGACTTTGTCTTTTCTCTATTTCTGACTTTCTGTCTTTTTCTGACTTTGTCTTTTCACTATTTCTGACTTTGTCTTTTCTCTATTTCTGACTGTCTGTCTTTTTCTGACTTTGTCTTTTCACTATTTCTGACTTTGTCTTTTCTCTATTTCTGACTTTCTGTCTTTTTCTGACTTTGTCTTTTCTTTATTTCTGACTTTGTCTTTTCTCTATTTCTGACTTTCTGTCTTTTTCTGACTTTGTCTTTTCACTATTTCTGACTTTGTCTTTTCTCTATTTCTGACTTTCTGTCTTTTTCTGACTTTGTCTTTTCTCTATTTCTGACTTTCTGTCTTTTTCTGACTTTGTCTTTTCTCTATTTCTGACTGACTGTTGCTATCTTTTCTCTCCTTCTTTTTCTCTCCCTTCTTTGTATCTTTCTTATTCTCTCTCTTTTCTCTCCTTTCGCTCATCTTTCTCGATCTATCTTTTTGCTCCTTCTTTCTCTCTCTATCTATTTTTCTCTCTTGCTTTTTCTAACAAACCCCCCCCCCACCATTTATCCCCCCGCCATTTATCCCCCCCCCCGCCATTTATCCCCCCCGCCATTTATCCCCCCCGCCATTTATCCCCCCCACAATTTTATCCCCCCGCAATTATTTCCCCCCCCGCAATTATTTCCCCCCCGCAATTATTTCCCTCCCCGCAATTATGACCCTCCCCGCAATTTATCCCCCCCGTAATTTCCCCCCCCGCAATTATTTCTCCCCCTTTTTCTGACTTTGTATTTTCTCTATTTCTGACTTTGTCTTTTTTTGACTTTGTCTTTTCTCTATTTCTGACTTTGTCTTTTTCTGACTTTGTCTTTTCTCAGTTTCTGACTTTGTCTTTTTTTG
Organism: Heterodontus francisci; assembly: GCF_036365525.1. Classification (NCBI taxonomy): domain Eukaryota; kingdom Metazoa; phylum Chordata; class Chondrichthyes; order Heterodontiformes; family Heterodontidae; genus Heterodontus; species Heterodontus francisci. Next base: position 911,855 of record NW_027141978.1, on the reverse strand, counting down.
ACTTTGTCTTTTCTCTATTTCTGACTTTGTCTTTTTTTGACTTTGTCTTTTCTCTATTTCTGACTTTGTCTTTTTTTGACTTTGTCTTTTCTCTATTTCTGACTTTCTGTCTTTTTCTGACTTTGTCTTTTTTCTATTTCTGACTTTGTCTTTTCTCTATTTCTGTCTTTCTGTCTTTTTCTGACTTTGTCTTTTCTCTATTTCTGACTTTCTGTCTTTTTCAGACTTTCTCTTTTCTCTATTTCTGACTTTCTGTCTTTTTCTGACTTTGTCTTTTCTCTATTTCTGACTTTGTCTCATCTCTATATTTATCGTTGTCTTTTCTCTATTTCTGACTTTCTGCCTTTTTCTGACTTTGTCTTTTCTCTATTTCTGACTTTCTCTCTTTTTCTGACTTTGTCTTTTCTGTGTTTCTGACTTTCTGTCTTTTTCTGACTTTGTCTTTTCTCTATTTCTGACTTTCTGTCTTTTTCTGACTTTGTCTTTTCTCTATTTCTGACTTTCTGTCTTTTTCTGACTTTGTCTTTTCTCTATTTCTGACTTTCTGTCTTTTTCTGACTTTGTCTTTTTTCTATTTCTGAGTTTGTCTTTTCTCTATTTCTGACTTTCTGTCTTTTTCTGACTTTCTCTTTTCTCTATTTCTAACTTTTTCTCATCTCTATATTTAACTTTGTCTTTTCTCTATTTCTGACTTTCTGCCTTTTTCTGACTTTGTCTTTTCTCTATTTCTGACTTTCTCTCTTTTTCTGACTTTGTCTTTTCTGTGTTTCTGACTTTCTGTCTTTTTCTGACTTTGTCCTTTCTCTATTTCTAACTTTCTGTCTTTTTCTGAGTTTGTCTTTTCTCTATTTCTGACTTTCTGTCTTTTTCTGACTTTGTCTTTTCTCTATTTCTGACTTACTGTCCTTTTCTGACTTTCTGTCTTTTCTCTATTTCTGACTTTCTGTCTTTTTCTGGCTTTGTCTTTTCACTATTTCTGACTTTGTCTTTTCTCTATTTCTGACTTTCTGTCTTTTTCTGACTTTGTCTTTTCGCTATTTCTGACTTTGTCTTTTCTCTATTTCTGACTTTCTGTCTTTTTCTGACTTTGTCATTTCACTATTTCTGACTTTGTCTTTTCTCTATTTCTGACTTTCTGTCTTTTTCTGACTTTGTCTTTTCACTATTTCTGACTTTGTCTTTTCTCTATTTCTGACTTTCTGTCTTTTTCTGACTTTGTCTTTTCTCTATTTCTGACTTTGTCTTTTCTCTATTTCTGACTTTCTGTCTTTTTCTGACTTTGTCTTTTCACTATTTCTGACTTTGTCTTTTCTCTATTTCTGACTTTCTGTCTTTTTCTGACTTTGTCTTTTCTCTATTTCTGACTTTCTGTCTTTTTCTGACTTTGTCTTTTCTCTATTTCTGACTGTCTGTTTCTATCTTTTCTCTCATTCTTTTTCTCTCCCTTCTTTGTATCTTTCTTATTCTCTCTCTTTTCTCTCCTTTCGCTCTTTCTTTCTCGATCTATCTTTTTGCTCCTTATTTCTCTCTCTATCTATTTTTCTCTCTTGTTTTTTCTAACAAACCCCCCCCCGCCATTTATTACCCCCCCGCCATTTATCCCCCCCTGCCATTTATCCCCCCCGCCATTTATCCCCCCCGCCATTAATCCCCCACCCGCAATTTTATCACCCCGCAATTATTTCCCCCCCCCACAATTATTTCTCCCCCTTTTTCTGACTTTGTCTTTTCTCTATTTCTGACTTTGTCTTTTTTTGACTTTGTCTTTTCTCTATTTCTGACTTTGTCTTTTTTTGACTTTGTCTTTTCTCTATTTCTGACTTTGTCTTTTTTTGACTTTGTCTTTTCTCTATTTCTGACTTTGTCTTTTTTTGACTTTGTCTTTTCTCTATTTCTGACTTTCTGTCTTTTTCTGACTGTCTTTTCTCTATTTCTGACTTTGACTTTTTTTGACTTTGTCTTTTCTCTATTTCTGAATTTCTGTCTTTTTCTGACTTTGTCTTTTCTCTATTTCTGACTTTGTCTTTTTCTGACTTTGTCTATTCTCTATTTCTGACTGTGTCTTTTGTTGACTTTGTCTTTTCTCTATTTCTGACTTTCTGTCTTTTTTTGACTTTGTCTTTTCTCTATTTCTGACTTTCTGTCTTTTTCTGACTTTCTGTCTTTTATGACTTTCTGTCTTTTCTGTGTTTCTGACTTTCTGTCTGTTATCTACTTCTGTCTTCTGACTGTCTGTTTCTACCTTTTCTCTCATTCATTTTCTATCCATTCTTTTTTGCTTTCTTATTCTCTCTCATTCTCTCTTTCTCTCCTTCTTTCTCTCTCTATCTTTTCTCTCTTGCTTTTTCGAACACCAAAGCAATAGCACACCCCCGCAATTATTTATTCCCCCCGCAATTTATTTCCCCCCCGCAATTACCCACCCCCGCGATTTCCCCCCCCGCGATTTCCCCCAGCCCCGCGATTCCCCCCCCCGCGATTCCCCCCCCCCCGCGATTGCCCCCCGCAATTTCCCCCCCCCGCAATTTATCCCCCCAGCAAATTTAGTCCCCCTCCCCTGCAATTTTCCCCCCCCCTCAATTTCAGGCCACCCGGCTGCTAAATTTCCTCCAAATGCAATTTATATCCACGATGCAAATTTTATCGCCTGCAATATTTCCCCCCCCCGGATAACATTCCCCCCTTTGTACAGACCCCCACCCAATCTAAATAATCCTCATCTACAGATCCCTATCTGATATCTCCTGTTAACTGACCACCATCTAATACCCTCACTATCAACAGACCCAGGAACAGACTCCCATCTAATTATCCCCATTCCCCTGTGACAAGACAACCCATCTAGCTACCCCCCCTGGACGGAGTCCCATCTAGATACCCCTCCAGGACGGAATCCCATCTAGATACCACCCCCCCAGGGACAGACTCCCATCTAAATACCCCGCCAATAACAGACTCCCATCTAGATCCCCTGCCGGGGACAGACTCCCATCTAGATACCCCGCCGGGGACAGACTCCCATCTAACTACATCCCCGGGGACAGACCCCCATCTAAATACATCCCCGGGGACAGACCCCCATCTAAATACATCCCCGGGGACAGACCCCCATCTAGATACCCCACCCGGGGACAGACCGCCATCTAATTATACCCTTATAATAACCCTGTTACAAATAACTGACGGGGATAGACCCCCATCTAAATAGTAACCCCGGGGACAGACCCCCAACTAAATACCCCCTCCCCCGGGGCAGACCCCCATCTAAATACTAATCCCGGAAACAGACTCCCATCTAAATACTAACCCCGGGGACAGACCCCCAACTAAGTACAGCCCCCGCGGGACAGACCCCCATCTAAATACTAATCCCAGGAACAGACCCCCATCTAAATACATGCCCGGGAACAGACCCCCATCTAAATACCCCACCCGGGGACAGACCCCCATCTAAATACATCCCCGGGGACATGCCCCCATCTAAATACATCCCCGGGGACAGACCCCCATCTAAATAACATCTAAATATGCATAGACAGAAAGTTGTGGAGGGACAGAGATACAAAGTAAGATGTGTTCACAGAATAGAGAGGGGTGTCCCAGGACAGGTGGGAGGGAAATGCAGAGATAATCTTGCAGGAAAGGAGGAGCAGAGATGGAAAGATTCAGGGGTTTGGAAGTGAGTGAGATAAGAAATGGACTGAGAGAGAGACAGATAAAGATACAGAGAGTCGCAGAAATAGAGTGACAATGGAAACTTGTGAGAATCCAGAGAGAGGCAGAGATAGAAAGGATGTTGAGAGATGCAGAGACATGGATTTAAAGATGTGAAGAAACAGAGTTAGGAACAAAGAAGAAGGTGCAGGGAACAAGTTGCAGCAAGAGATGGAGAGAGGGAAATCTATGGGATTACATTGACTGTTCTAGAGCAGCGATTCCCAAACTATTCCCTTTGGAGCACCATCTAGCCCCCTCCCTTGTGGTAAAAAAAAATCCACAGACCCCCGAAAACACAAAATCAAAATACTGCGGATGCTGGAAATCTGAAATAAAAACTGTTCTGGAAATGCTGAGCATTTCCAGCACTTTGTTTTTCTATCAGCCCCGAAATCACACAGTCTTCTTTTCTGGATCTAGAAATTAATTTGACAATGACAAATATATTTTTATTATGACTTTCCCACTCCCGTTAAAGCTCTTGTCTGAGAATTCCACGTGGCCAAAAGATTCTCCCTCTGCATCATCACAGCTGCAGATTCCGAAAAGATTCTCCTTGGGAATAAGAGAAATAAAATTGATTCAAACAAAGCAAAGCATTTTTGCACAGAAATAAAACACAGCGAGAGCCCAGGACGCTCTCTCTCAAACTCACTGACATAAAACAATCACTCAGTGACTTACAAACACATCCCCTGACACAGAGCCAGAGACTGGGAAGTGTAGATGTGTTTACCCTGTCATTTCCTGCTGTCTCTCTCTCTCTCTCCCTCTCTCTATTTCTCTCTGTGTGTCTCTCTACACCTGTTTCTGCCTCATTGTAAAAGCACACAAACACTGGTGACCCCCATCCCCTCTCCTGTAGAAGGATAGAGAGAGAAATCCACATTCCCATCCCTGAAAATCTGAATTCAAATGGTCCCCAGGTGTTTCATTTCACTGTCAAATTCAGCCCACAGCCTAAAACACCAGCAATATTCGGGAATGAGAACAAGCCTTGACAAACCTTCACATTTCACCCATTTCATTGCTGATTCACAGAAGTATTTGACACTCAATGAATCAATTTTTAAAGTGCTCGTCACTGTTGCAATGTTGGAAATGCTGTAGACCATTAGAGCACAGCAAGATCCCACAAGCAGCAGTCTGATAACAGTGGGCTACCCCTCCTCTCCACCTCTGATTCCCTCCATGTTTCACTCACTCTCCTGCATCTCTCTCCCTCCTGTTACTCTCATTCAGAGAGACAGATGGAGAGAGAGAGAGAAATTCACGGCACTGCCCAAAACACCAGCATTATTTGGGAATTATACCGGCTTCAAGCTCCGGTCATAAATTCCAGGCCTTCAGGAGAGCTTTACACACAATGAATTCACTTCTAAAATGCCGTTACTGTTACAGTGCAGGGGATTCTGCAGGCAAGCCGTGCACAGCAAGATCCCAGCAATGGTGACACTTCAAAATTCAGTTTACCAAGATTTTGAGTGTGGATTTCTCTCTCTCTCTGTCTTTCTCCATCTTTCTCTGCCTTCCCTCCCTCATCCAGACTCCTCCTGTCTCTCTCTCTCTCTCTCTCTCTCTGTTTAACCTGCCACCTCCAGCTGTTTCTCTCTCTCCCTCTTTTTCTCTCCATCTGTTTCTGCCTCAGTGTTGTAATGTAAGAATTGATGCAGGGAATGTATGCACAGCAGGATCCCACAATGTGATCATAGCCAGATATCCTATCACAGTCCTCTGAAAATGCTGAACTCCATCTTTAAACTTTTCACAAGTCTTTAGACAGCTTCACGTTCAGCTCTTGCAATTATTGGCCCTTAGGAGCAGTTGAGAATCAATGAACTAATTTTTAAAGTGGTCCTCACTGTTGCAATGCAGGAAACCTGTTGGCAATCTGTGCACAGCAAGATCCCAAAGGCAACAATATGCTAATATGCAGATAATCTGTTTTTAGTGACGTAAGTTTCGAGATCCCAGAGGGAGGGACATTCCTGCAGTTTGAAAATCTCAAACACCCCTCGCCCTGTCTTTCTCCTGCTCCCTCCCCCCTGCACCCCATCCACATCTGTTTCTTTTTCTCTCGATCTGGGTATTATCTAGATTGAAACGTCCGCTGAAATGTTTCTGTCACCGTTTAAAATAACCACGCATCACATTCGATTCATAGAGAGATACAGCACTAAAACAGGCCCTTCGGCCCAACGCTGACCATCAGCCATCCATTTATGCTATTCCTACATTCATGCCATTTTCCCCCTCTCACATCCCCACCTTCCCTCAATTCTCCGACCACCTACCTTCACGAGGGGCAATTTTTATAATGGACAATTTAACTATCAACCCGCAAGTCTTTGGCATGTGGCAGGAAACCAGAGCACCCGGAGGAAACCCAGAAGGAGAACTTGCAAACTCCGCACAGGCAGTACCCAGAACCCAACCTGGGTTGCTGGAGCTGTGAGGCTGCGGTACTAACAACTTAGCCGCTGCAGGAAAGTCCCTCCCTCTGCGATCCCGAAACTTACATCACTGAAAACATATCTGCATATTATCATATTGCTGCCTGTGGGATCTTGCTGTGCACACATTGTGGCACCTCTTGATTAATGGTTAAAATAGAGAAAGTGCGGGGGAGAGTGAAGCAGAGGATGGTGCAGAGAAAACACAGAGAAATCCACAATCTGACCCTCAGGAAACTGAATTTTAAAGTGTCCTCATTGCTGTGCAGGAAATGCTGCTGGGCACTAGATGCACAGCAAGATCCCACAAGCAGCAATGTGATAATAGACAGATTTCAGTCCCCAGAAAAGGTGAAACTCCCTCCTTAAACTGGGAACAAGCTGCTGATTCTGTCTCACCATTTCAAATAACGACAAATCATATTGCTGTGTGTTGCATGTTTTTTTTTTTAATTTATTAAAGGTTTAATTGGAGAAGGTGAGTGTGAAACAGAGACAGAGAAGAGAAAGCATGGGGAGAGATATAGACACAGGGAAAGAATGTGGAGACAGAGAGAAAGCTCAGACCTACAGTAAAATGAATTAAAATGGGCACCGTGCATCTTATTTAACTGTTAGCTTCAGAGCATTGACCAAAACACCAGCAAACCTCACAGACAGGGCTGGAAGGAGCAAGGGGCAAATGGGACTCCCTCCTGGGGCTGCTCCTTTAACCCCAGGCTTTCAATCTGTATAAAACACCAGGAGACCCAATCCAACATAAAATGGTTAACCCAAGGCCCCAGAGAGGAAATTAAACCTCAGGCTAATAAACAGACACAACTCACGTGGGCCCTTTGGGTGCAGCCTGTGGACAAGGCCTCAGTCCATCCCCTCTGGAGTAAGCTCCTGTCCAAGGATTCCTCGTCCCAAACTTTCCCTCTTTTCACCTTCACCGTGCAGTTTTCAGAATGAAAATTCCTCAGGGGAAAGAAGGAGAAAAAAATTGGATGAAAATACAAAGCGAGGACATTTTTAAACAAAATTGCATAGCAAGAGCCCAGGGTTTCCTCTCTCAGTTACACAGACAATCAGCAATATTCAAATACAATCAAATCACAGTTATAAACCAGATTGAGACAGAGAGAGCACACACACAGATACACAGATACACACACTGAATCAGACTGGGGAATGTGTCCACTCTCTCCAGCGAGAGAGTGAAAGGTGGGTTTTGTGATTGGAACTGAGATCTTCAAACCCAGTTTATATCCTGACAGAGCTGTTTGCAAACTCCACCCCTTGAGCCTCTGACATGTTGGGCTGTCTCTCAATTTCCTGCCTCAGGGGCGGGGGAAGGGGCCTGTCCATTGATATGTTAATCCCAGGACAGGACCTTCCTGACTTTTCCAGTCCATTGATACGTTAATCCCAGGACAGGACCTTTCTGACGTTTACAGTCCATTGACATGTTCATCCCAGGACAGGATCTTTCTGACTTTTACAGTCTTTTGATATGATAATCTCAGCACAGCAATGCTTTCAGCCATCTCTTAGTTCATTTTAAACCTTTAATTCTTTGCCTGCAGTTTCAAAATATCAAACACTGATCCAACCCTCCCCCCTCAAACCCTCACACTAAACCCACAGAAAACACAGAGGCGCAAGGGAAGAGCCAACTGTGTAACAGCCCCGACAATCACATTTCTCTGCAGCACCTGTGGAAGAGCTTGTCACTCTAGAATTGGCCTTTATAGCCACTCCAGGCGCTGCGCCACAAACCACTGACCACCTCCAGGCACTTACCCATTGTCTCTCGAGATAAGGAGGCCAAAGAAGAAACCCACAATACAGGACTGGGCAGATAATGGGGATTGTTACTGAGGTTGTGTTTGGGGATTTTTACTGACATCAGTGTGGATTTTAAAGTGTGCCTCCCCTTCCCTCACATCTAAAGTCTCTCAGTGTTGTTGTTGTGTGCTGACAGCTTTTCCAGTGTCCAGTCCCTTTCAACTTTAAAAAAAATCTGTGCAACACAAATAAATGTAAAGTTTCTCCGACAAGCTGTTTTGTCCTCCCTCTTTCACTGTCTTTCTCTGTCACTGCCCTATCTCTCTCTCTGTCTCTCTCAGGACTGGGAGACACTGGGGATTGTTACTGAGGTTCTGTTGGTCATTTTTACTGACATCAGTGCGGATTGTAAAATCTGTCTGTGTGTCTGTGTGTGTGTGTGTGTGTGTGTATCTGTCTGTCCCTTTATGTATGTGTCTGTGTGTGTCTGGATGTGTGTGTGTGAGAGAGAGAGAATATCAGGGTCACCTCGCTCCATCTCTATCTCTCCTTCTCTCTCTGTTTCTCCTTCTCTCTCCCTCTCTCAATCCGCCTGTCTCATAGAAACATGGAAAATAGGATCAGGAGCAGGCCATTCGGCCCTTTGGGCCTGCTCCGTCATTCAATAAAGATCATGACCGATGGTCTAATTCAGTACCCTGTTCCCACTTTCTCCCCATACCCCTTGATCCCTTTGGCATTAAGAAATATATCTCTCTCCTCCATGAATATATTTAATGACTTGGCCTCCACTGCCTTCTGCGGTAGAGAATTCCACAGGTTCACCACCCTCTACCGCATCCATCTCTCCCCCTCGATCTCTGTCTCCACCCTCTATCTCCCTCTCCCCCCTCTATCTCCCTCTCCCCCCTCTATCTCCCTCTCCCCCTCTATCTCCCAATCCCCCTCTATCTCCCTCACTCCCCTCTATCTCCCTCACCCCCCTCTATCTCCCTCACCCCCCTCTATCTCCCTCACCCACCTCTATCTCCTTCTCCACCCTCTATCTCCCCCTCCCCCCTCTATCTCCCTCTCCCCCCTCTATCTCCCTCTCCCCCTCGATCTCCCAATCCCCCTCTATCTCCCTCATCACCCTCTATCTCCCTCACCCACCTCTATCTCCTTCTCCCCCTCTATCTCCCTCACCCCCCTCTATTTCCCTCTCCCCCCTCTATCTCCCTCTCTCCCCTCTATCTCCCTCTCCCCCCTCTATCTCCCTCTCCCCCCTCTATCTCCCTCTCCCACTCTATCTCCCACTCCCCCTCTATCTCCCACTCCCCCTCTATCTCACTCTCCCCCTCTATCTCACTCTCCCCCTCTATCTCACTCTCCCCCTCTATCTGCCTCTCCCCCTCTATCTCACTCTTCCCCTCTATCTCTCTCCTCCCCTCTATTTCACACTCCCCCTCTATCTCACACTCCCCCTCTATCTCACTCTCCCCCTCTATCTCACTCTCCCCCTCTATCTGCCTCTCCCCCTCTATCTCACTCTTCCCCTCTATCTCTCTCCTCCCCTCTATTTCACACTCCCCCTCTATCTCACACTCCCCCTCTATCTCACTCTCCCCCTCTATCTCACTCTCGCCCTCTATCTGTCTCTCGCCCTCTATCTGTCTCTCCCCCTCTATCTCCCTCTCCCCCTCTATCTCCCTCTCCCCCTCTATCTCCCTCTCCCCCTCGATCTCACTCTTCCCCTCTATCTCACTCTTCCCCTCTATCTCAGACTCCCCCTCTATCTCACACTCCCCCTCTATCTCACACACACCCTCTTTCTCACACACCCCCTCTATCTCACACACCCCCTCTATCTCACACTCCCCCTCTATCTGTCTCTCGCCCTCTATCTGTCTCTCCCCCTCAATCTGTCTCTCCCACTCTATCTCACTCTCCCCCTCTATCTCACTCTCCCCCTCTATCTCCCTCTCCCCCTCTATCTCACTCTTCCCCTCTATCTCACTCTTCCCCTCTATCACACTCTTCCCCTCTATCTCACACACCCCCTCTATGTCACACACCCCCTCTATCTCACACACCCCCTCTATCTCATACTCCCCCTCTATCTCACACTCCCCCTCTATCTCACTCTCCCTCTCTCTCTGTCTCTCTCACTGCCTCTCTCTCTATCTCTTCCTGTCTCTCTCTCTCTTTCGCTCTCTCTTTCTCTCCCTCTGTCTGTTGCTCTATCTCTGTCTCTCCTCTCTCTTTCTGTCCATGACTCTGTTTGTGTCTCTCTCACACCATTTCTCTCTCTCTGCCTCTGTCTCTCTGCCTCTCCCTGTCTCTATCTCTCTCTCTGTGTCTCAGCTTCCCCAATCTCTCACCATAGGAAAGTCCCGTCATCCCGGGAACAAGTCTGGTGAACCTTCATTGCACTCCCTCTCTGGCAATAATATCCTACCTAAGGTAAGGGGACCAAAACTGCACACTGTACTCCAGGTGCGGTCTAACCAAGGTTCTATGTGATTGAAGCAAGACTTCACTACTCCTGTACTCAAATCCTCTTGTGATAACGACTAATATCCCATGAGCCTTCTGAATTGCATTCTGCACCTGCATGTTAGTTTTCAGTGACTTATTGACGGGGACACCCAGGTCGCTTTGTGCATCTACGCTTTCTAATCTCTTCCCATTTAATAAATACTCAATTCCACCATCCCGGGTGCGATCAGATACTCTGTCCCTTCGTAAACCATTTCCTGTCCCTCCAACAGCTTGTGCCACTACCCTATTTATCGGTGTGTTTTTTTCCCCTTCTGATGATGTTGAATTTGTTATTCGCTTTTCTCCCACTGAAGTTGTTGCATTGTTAGGTTTTTTTAGACCTCGGGAAGCTGTTCTTTTCCTGTTGAAATTGTTGCATGTGTTAGTCTTTCTTTCTCCTGTTGAGGTTTTGTTGCATTTGTTGGTGTTGATATTCCTGTTGAGATTGTTGTTGCAATTGTTGGTGTTTTTTTTCTCCTGTTGAGGTTGTTGTTGCATTTGTTGGTGCTTTTTTCTCCTGTTGAGGTTGTTGTTGCATTTGTCGGTGGTTTTTTTCTCGTGTTGAAGTTGTTGTTGCATTTGTTGGTGTTTTTCCTCCTGTTGAGGTCGTTGTTGCATTTGTTGATGTCTTTCCTCCTGTTGAGGTTGTCGCGGAATTGATTTGAAAAACACGTTTGCTAACACTTTTCGGGATGAGAAGCTACATTCAACTGAACCCCAGGACCCATTTCTCTGTCACGGTTAAAGCACTAACCTTGCATTAGTGAGGAGTCAGTCTCTGAAATAAATTTCCCAGTGCTGCTGTAACATAAAATGGCCACCGTGAACAAACCTAAAATGACTGACTGATGTTCTGAGAGAGGAGGGAACGAGAGACAGACAGACAGACAGAAAGAAAGACAATCTGTAACCTCATGGCCCGGCATATCCCCCACTCTACCATTACCATCAAGCCAGGAGACCAACCCCGGGTCAGTGAAGTGTGCAGCAGGGCGTGCCAGGAGCAGAACCAGGCATACCTCAAAATGAGGTGTCAACCTGGTGAAGCTACAAACCAGGACGATCTGCGTGCCAAACTGCGTAAGCAGCATGCGATAGACAGAGCTAAGCGATCCCATAACCAACGGATCAGATCGAAGCTCTGCAATCCTGCCACATCCAGAGAAAAGGAGTGATCAGCGTGAAGAGACTGCTGGAGATTTATGTTCCTGGTAATCTCTCCATCTCTATCTCTCCTTCCTCTGTCTATTACTGTCTCAAGCCCTGTCTCACCTCTCTGTTCCTCTTTATCCATGTGTTACGAACACTGGACTTTGTCTTTCTCCCATCTTCACTCTTCATCTCTACTTCTCCCTCTGTTACCCTCTGAATCACAGTTTCTCCCTCTCCATTACCCTCTAAATCCCAGTCTCTCCCTCTCCGTTACCCTCTGAATCCCAGTCTCCCCCTCTCTGTTACCCTCTGAATCCCAGTCTCTCCCTCTCTGTTCCCCTCTGAATACCAGTCTCTCCCTTTCTGTGTCTCTCTCCCTCCCTCTCTGCTTCTTTCTCTCTCTCTGTCTCTCTCTCTCTATCCTTCTCTCTCTGTCTCTCTCTCTGTCCCTCTCTGTCTCTCCGTCTCACTCCTTCTATCTCTGTCACTCCCGCTCTCTCTCTGTCTCTCTCTCTGTCCCTCCATCTGTCTTTCCTTCTCTGTCTCTCCCTCTCTCTCCTTCTCTCTCTGTCTCTCCATCTCTCTTTCCCTCTCTGTCTCTCCCTCTCTCTCCTTCTCTCTCTGCCTCTCTCTCTGTCTCTCTCTCTGTCACTCCCTCGCTGTCCTTCTATCTCTGTCTCTCTCTCTGTCCCTCCATCTGTCTTTCCCTCTCTGTCTCTCCGTTTCACTCCTTCTATCTCTGTCACTCCCGCTCTCTCTCTGTCTCTCTCTCTGTCCCTCCTTCTGTCTTTCCTTCTCTGTCTCTCCCTCTCTCTCCTTCTATCTCTGCTTCTCTCTCTCTCTGTCTCTCCAACTGCCTTTCCCTCTCTGTCTCTCCCAACCTCTCCTTCTCTCTCTGTCTCTGCCTCTCTCTATTCCTCCATCTGTCCTTCCCTCCCTGTCACTCCATCTCTCTCCTTCTCTCTGTTTCTCACTCTGTCCCTCCATCTGTCTTTCCCTCTCTGTCACTCCCTCACTCATTCTCTCTGTCACTCCCTCTCTCTCCTTCTCTCTCTCTCTGTCTTCCCCCCTGTCACTCCCTCTCGCTCCTTCTTTCTCTGTCTCTGCCTCCCTCTCTGTCTCTCTCTCTGTCCCTCCATCTGTCTTTCCCTCTCTGTAGCTCCTTCACTCTCCGATCTCTGTCTCTCTCTCTCTATCCCTCCATCTGTCCTTCCCTCCCTGTAACTCCATCTCTCTCCCTGTCTTTCTCTGTCTGTCCCTCCATCTGTCTTCCCCCCCTGTCACTCCCTCTCGCTCCTTCTATCTCTGTCTCTGCCTCTCTCTCTGTCTCTCTCTCTATCCCTCCATCTGTCCTTCCCTCCCTGTAACTCCATCTCTCTCCCTGTCTTTCTCTGTCTGTCCCTCCATCTGTCTTTCCCTCTCTGTCTCTCCCTCTCTCTCCTTCTCTCTGTCTCTGCCTCTCTCTCTGTCTCTCTCTCTGTCCCTCCATCTGTCTTTCCCTCTCTTGCACTCCCTCTCTCTCCTTCTATCTCTGTCTCTCTCTTTGTCCCTCCATCTATCTTTCCCTCTCTGTCACCCTCTCTCTCCTTCTCTCTCTCTCTGTCCCTCCATCTGTCTTTCCCTCCCTGTCAATCCCTCTCTCTCCTTACATCTCTGCCTCCCTCTCTCTGTCTCTCCAACTGCCTTTCCCTATCTGTCTCTCCCACTCTGTCCTTCTTTCTCTGTCTCTGCCTCTCTCGATCCCTCCATCTGTCCTTCCCTCCCTGTCACTCCATCTCTCTCCTTCTCTCTGCCTCACACTGTGTCCCTCCATCTGTCTTTCCCTCTCTGTCTCTTCCTCTCACTCCTACTCTCTCTGCCTCTCACTGTGTCCCTCCATCTGTCTTCCACCCCTCACTCCCTCTCTCTCCGTCTCTCTCTCTCTATCCCTTATTCTGACCTTCGCTCCCTGTCACTCCATCTCTCTCCTCCTCTCTCCGTCTCTCACTTTGTCCCTCCATCTGTCTTTCCCTCTCTGTCTCTCCCTCTCTCTCCTTCTCTCTGTCTCTGCCTCTCTCTCTGTCTCTCTCTCTGTCCCTCCATCTGTCTTTCCCTCTCTGTCACCCTCTCTCTCCTTGTCTCTCTCTCTGTCCCTCCATCTGTCCTTCCCTCCCTGTCAATCCCTCTCTATCCTTACATCTCTGCCACTCTCTCTGTCTCTCCATCTCTCTTTCCGTCCCTGACAATCCCTCTCTCTCCTTCTCTCTGTCTCTGCCACTCTCTCTGTCTCTCTCTCTGTCACTCCATCTGTCTTTACCTCTCTGTCTCTCCCACTCTCTCCTTCTCTCACTGTCTCTGCCTCTCTCTCTCTGTCTCTCAATCTGTCCCTCCATTTGTCTTTCCCTCCCTGTCACTCTCTCTCTCTCCTTCTCTCTCTCTCTGTCCCTCCATCTGTCTTTCCCTCCCTGACACTCCCTCTCACTCCTTCTCTCTCTGTCTCTCTCTCTGCTATCACTGACACTAGGAGAGCGACAGAGGGAGGTAGGGTTAGATATGACGGCACAGAGAGGGCTGTAGTGAGGGACAAACGTGGAGAGAGAGAGATTGTTGAGGTGGATGAAGAGGATAATGTAAGAAATATTAATTTGATGAAATCCTTCACTGCTGTGCACAAACATATAAGAGATAGGTATGGAGAGAAAACGGACATCGGGAGAGGGAGGAATGCAGATGAAGTTGGGGCCCAGGCGGACACTTTTGATGATCCAGAAAGAACAGCCGCCATTTTAAATATTCAGCAAGCTATTCCACTGTGGTAGCCATCACACCCTCATGATATTGTTTGTGGAAATTTCATGCTGGCTTATTGGTTAATTTTTAAACATGTGATTGATAGATTCTTGTTAACCAAATGTATTAAGAGATAAGGGGCAAAGGTAGGATACAAGGCGTAAGTTTGATCACAGATCAGCCATGATCTCATTGAATGCCGGAACAGAGTTGTGGGGTTAAATTGCATCCACCTCTTCCAATATCCCCTGTTAAATATCCTTCTTTCTCTGTCAGTCACCCTGTCAGTCTGTTTCTCTCTTTCTGTCTCTCTCTCTCGGTCTCTATCGGACAGTGTAGAGTGAGATTCACTCTGTATCCACCCCATGATGTTCCTGTCCTGGGAGTGTTGAATGGGACAATGTGGAAGGAGCATTACTCTGTATCTAATCCATGCTGTACCTTTATGGGGAATGTTGATGGGAGAGTGCAAACAGTGATGTCTGGGACCAGGGTCCTCATGGGGAGAACTTAATGGTGCCTCCTAATTGACCAGTGAGCTATATTGGTGCTGCAGGGACGAAAGGGATATTGGCTGAGTGGATACGACATTGGCTGAGAGAGTGGACAATGGTTGTTTCAGAAAGGAGGGAGGTATACAGTGGAGGTTTATTTTAGGACCACTGCTCTTTTTGATCTATACTAAAGACTTGGACTTGTGTTTACAGGGCATAACTTCAATGTTTGCCAATGTTTGTGACATCTGCAATGTAATAAACAGGGAAGGGACTAGTAGCAGGCTTCAGGAGGATAGAGGCAGTCTGGTGAAATGGGACACACAAGAACAAATGAATTAGGAGTAGGAGTAGGCCATTCGGCCCCTCGAGCCTGCTCTGCCATTCAATGGATGATCTGATTGTGAACGCAACTCAACTTTCCTGTCTGTGTCCCATAACCGTAGACTCCCTTATTGATCAAAAATCTATCTAACTCAGCATTGAAGATATTCAATGATCCAGCCTCCACTGCTCTCTGGGGAAGAGAATTCTTCAGACTGAACCCCCTCTGAGAGAAACACATTTCTCCTCATCTCAGTTTTAAATGGGAGGTCCCTAATTTTTAAACTGTGTCCCCTTGTTCTAGTCTCCCCAACAAGGGGAAACATCCTCTCAGCATCCACCCTGTCCAGTCCTCTCGGGACCTGAGATGTTTCACTCAGATCACCTCTCATTCTTCTAAACTCCAGTGGGTATAGACCCAACCTGTTCAACCTTTCCTCATAAGATAACCCCTTCATCCCAGGAATCAGCCCAGTGATCCTTCTCTGAACTACTTCGAATGAAATTATATAATTTCTTCAGTAAGGAGACCAAAAGTGCCCACAATCCTGCAGACGTCGTCTAACTTATGCCCTGTATAGCTGCAACAACACTTTCCTACTTTGATATTCTATTCACCTTGCAATAAGCAACAACATTCCATTTGCCTTCCTAATCACTCGCTGTAGCTACACGGTAACATTTTGTGATTCATGTACCAGGACACCCAGATCCCTCTGTACCGTACAGTTCTGCAGTCTCTCTCCATTTCAATAATATACCGATTTTTATTCTTCCTGCTAAAGTGGACAAGCTCACATTTTCCCACATTGTACTCCATCTCCCAATTTTTTGCTCACTCACTTAACCTATGGAAATCTCTTTGTTGACACTTTATGTCCTCTTGACAGCTTACTATCCAACCTATCATTGGACAGACACAGGGCAGGTTAACTTCACTGCTGAGAAATGTGAAGTGATGCATTTTGGTATGAAGACTGAGTGATATAAACTAAATGGTACAATGTTAGAATGGGTGACAGGACAGAGAGATCTGGGATTTCATCAATGTTACCTGTTCTGCCCAAAAGCTCAATTTGGCGCTTGAAATCTGTGAGTTGAATTTAGCTTCATCCTGAAAAGTGTTAGCAAACGTGTTGGGAAATGTGTCAAAAGCTGCTCCATTCATACATTCCTGCATTGTGGAAGTGTGAGCTATCTTTGCAGAGACAGGAAATAGAGTTCTTTGAATGGACCTGCATGTTTTGGTTGATGCAATAAGGTGAGAATTTGAATTGTGTCCCTTGCAGATACACAGAATTGAAGGTATATACAGAACACCACATGAAGTAGTTTACCAATGTCTGACAAACTTCAAAGACTTCAAACACATGGAAGAAGAGGAGAAGGGAACAATATCCAAAACCTGAGACAGTCAGACAACAGCAGTAGGAAAATGAATCTCTTTTTACGGGTTTTAAATTGAAGGCCTGAGCTGATGATTGAAAAAGTAGGAGTTCAAATCCCACACTGGGCTGTTGTGAATTTGAATTTTGTTTTTTCTAAAAATAAACAAAAAATCTGGAATTAAAAATCCTCAAGGGTGGAATGATTCACTCCTGTCTACTAGTGCAAAGCCCGTGTGTGTCTCAGTTTTGCTTTATTTATTAATGATTTAAGATGATGAGGTAGAATGCAACATACCCAAGTTTACCAATGACACAAAAATAGGCAGCATTGTAAGCAATGTAGCTGGAAGCAGAACAATGCAAAGAGATATCTGAAGTGAATGTTTAAAACTGTGGTAGATAGATTTCAATGTCAGTAAAAAAGACTAGAACAGAGTACTTTATAAATGGTGAAAAGATAGAAACACAGGAGGTTCAAAATAGAATTGAGGGGTCCATGTCCATTTGAGTGCAGTGTAGATTTACCAGAATGATAACTGGACTCCAAGGGTTAAATTACGACGTGATATTACACAAACTGGGAATAATTCCCTGGAATTTAGGAGGATCAAGGTGATTTGATATAAGTTGTTGAGATATTAAGGGGAACTGATGGGGTAGTTTGAGAGAAACTATTTCGGCAGCTTTAGAATATATGAACAGGAGTAGGCCATTCAGCCCATCGAGCCTGCTCCGCCATTCAAGACGATCATGGCTGATCATCCACTTCAATGTGTTTTTCCCAGACTATCCTCATCCCCTTTATGTCATTGGTATTCAGCAATCTGTCAATCTCTGCTTTAAACATACTCAATGACTGAGCTTCCACAGCCCTCTGGGATAGAGAATTCCTAAGATTCACAACCCTCTGAGTATTGAAATTTCTCCTCATCTCTGTCCCAAGTGGCTTCCGCCTTATTTTGAAATTGTGCCCCCTGGTTCTAGACTCCTCAACCAGGAGAAACATCTTACCTACATCTACCCTGTCTATCTGTAACGTTACCCCAGGTTCCCCACACAGCCTGTCTCCCCGTCCCCCTGCTTCTAAAGTGTCTCAGGGTCTCCTGGCACTTTCTATCTCTCTGCTTCTGTCTCTATCCCTCACTATCTCTCTGTTCTCTCTCCATATCTATCTCTCCCTATCTCTCTGTTACTCTACCTCTGTTCCTCTCTCTCAGTCTATCACTCTCCACCACCATGTTGGTTTTCATTGGGGGTCGAGTTAAATCACAGACAAAATAAGCACTTCACCTGTCTGCCCCGGAATAAATAGCAACATTTGTGGCTATTGTATGTCTGTATTCAGACATGATCACAGTGATGTTGACAGCAAAATATCTTATATGATGGAATGCTGCAAATCGATTTACACTCGTACAGTCAGAAAAACAACTTAAAAAGAATTATTCACAAGTCCAGTCCAACTTAACGACAGATTTGACCCGATAAGGTAAGAAATGCCAAACGTCTGGAGTTTTTTTGGAGTACGTTAAGCTTTACTCTATCTGGCTTTCAGAAATTAAACATTACACATGCACTGAAAGATTAAAGATTATACATAGGTTAGGTTACATAGAATTTTGGAAGGACTAACAAGGCTAGGGAATATCCAATGAATGGTGAGACCATAGGAAGTACCGAGCGTCAGAGGGATCTTGGTGTACTTGTCCATCGATCACTGAAGGCTGCAGCGCAGGTAGACAAGGTGGTTAGGAAGGTATATGGGATACTTGCCTTTATTAGTTGAGGCATAGAATATAAGAGCAGGGAGGTTATGATGGATCTGTGTAAAACACTGGTTAGGCCACAGCTGGAGTACTGTGTACAGTTCTGGGCACCACACAAGAGGAAGGATGTGATTGCACTGGAGAGGATGCAGAGGAGATTGACCAGGATGTTGCCTGGGCTGGAGCATTTCAGCTATGAAGAGAGACTGAAAAGGCTGCAGTTGTTTTCCTCAGAGCAGAGAAGGCTGAGGGGGGACCTGATTGAGGTGTCCAAAATTATGAAGGGCATTGATAGGTTAGATAGGAAGAAACATTTTCCCTTAGCGGAGGGGTCAATAACCAGGGGTCAATAATCAGATTGAAGGCAAGGGGCAGGAGGTTTAGAAGGGATTTGAGGAAAAGATTTTTCACCCAGAGGGTGTTTGGAATCTGGAACGCTCTGCCTGAAGGGGTGGTGGAGGCAGGAACCCTCGCAACATTTAAGAAGTATTCAGATGAGCACTTGAAATGCTGTAGCATACAAGGCTACGGGCCATGTGCTGGAATATGGGACTAGAATAGGTAGGTGCTTGATGGTGGGCACAGACACGATGGGCCGAACGGCCTGTTTCTGTGCTGCATAACTCTATGACTCTAACTGTCGTCATCGAATTCAGCTGGAAATTGATCATTTACATTGTTATTTCAGTTATTTCAGTCCATATTTACAGTACACACGGTACCTTACTGTTGTAATAAAGTCTTATAGTATCTATTCATCCCACTGGGGCAAAATGTCACTGGCTCAACATTCTCACCAAATACGAAAGCATTCCACAATGCAAGACTCACGAATTCAACACAAGTTTTCTTTTCTGAGTCTCACTGGTCTGTTCTGATTCTCTGAGGGATTACTGATGCTTATCCTCCACATGAGCAGTCGTCCAAATCCCGTGTGCCTGTCCTGCTCCCAAACCCGGCATCCGCTGACATTAAGGCAAGTGATACAGGAGCATCTCAGTGACTGAGGCAGCTGAGTCTTGAGGCTGAGCCGGGCACAGTGAGTGAACCGGGTTAATCCGACACTCAAGGGATAGTTTAAACTGAACTGTACTCTGTATCTAACCTGTGCTGCACCTTCTCTGAGATTGTTCGATGGGGCAGTGCAGACGAGTAGAGTTATTCCTTACCCATTTTAAATATAGAGAAGTGAATGTCCAAGAGATTGTTTTAAGTGTGATGAGGGTTTCTGCCTCGACCATCCTTTAGAGTCATCGAGAGATACAGCACTTATACAGGCCCTTCGGCCCGCCCAGTCGGTGCCGGCCATCAACCACCCATTTTATACTAATCCTTTCAGGCAGTGAGTTCCAAACACCCACCAGCGACTGGGTGATGTGTTTTGTTCTGTTAAGTTTGATGTCAATGTTTCCCCAGGATGTTGACGCTGGGGGATTCAGCGATGGGATAATGCTTTGAATGCCAAGAGGAGGTGGTTGGATTCTCTCTTGTTGCAGATGGTTGCAGACCATTAACCAACCATTTTATACTGATCATACACTAATCCCATATTCCTGCCACATCCCCACCTGTCCCGATATTTCCCTACCACCTACCTATAGCATTGGCAATTTATAATGGCCGATTTACCGACCAACCTGCAAGTCTCTTCGCTTGTGGGAGGAAACCGGAGCACCCGGAGAAAACCCACGCAGACACAGGGAGAACTTCCAAACTCGGCACAGGCAGTACCCAGAATTGAACCCGGGTCGCTGGAGCTGTCAGGCTGCGGTGCTAACCACTGCGAAACTGTGCCGCCCCAAAGAGAGAGAGGTAAGCTCTGGTAAACTATCTTGCTGGTAATCTCTCTCCATGTCTATCTCTCGCTTCTCCTCTCTTCGACACACTGAAACCCTATTTCTTCTCTCTGTTACTCACTTTCCAAGTCTATCTCTCTCTTTTCGCTCTCTATCTCCCTCTGCACACTATCTCAATCTCTCCCTCTTGCTGTCAGGATGGGAAGAGGGAGAAAGAGAGGCAGAGAAAGGGAGTCGTGGGCAGTGAGAGATGAGGAGAAAGAGACAGAGGAACAGTGAGTCTGGCATTGGTAGATAGATCTTTACTCTGTATCTAACCCCGTGCGTACCTGCCCTGTGAGTATTCGATGGGGAGATTCTCGGTCGGGGGGGACAGTCTGAAAATCAAACATTAGTCGAAAGCCCTTTCAAAGATGAAATTCAGAAACACTTCTACATACAAAGGGTGGTAGAATCTTGGAACTGTCTTCCACAAATGACCCCTCCCTGTCTCTGCAATCTCCTCCAGCTCCGCAATCCGCCAATATCTGCGATCCACTAATTCTGGCCTCTTGACCATCCCCAATTTGAATTGTTCCAACATTGGTGGCCATGCCTTCAAGCTGCCAAGACCCTAACTCTGGAATTCCTTTCCTAAACCTCTCCGTCTCACTAATTCTCTTTCCGATTTGAAGACGCTCCCTCAAACCAACCTCTTTGACCACGTTTTTGTTCGTCCAGTGCAATATCTCCTTAGGTGACTCGGTGTCAACTTTTTATTCTTTATTTATTTGTAGGATGTGTGCGTTACTGGCCAGGCCAGCATTTATTGCCCATTCCTAATTGCCCTTGAGAAGATGGTGTTGAGCCTCCTTCTTGAACCGCTGCAGTCCATGTGGGGTAGGTACACCCACAATGCTGTTCGGAAGGCAGTTCCAGGATTTTGACCCAGAAACAGTGAAGGAATGGCGATATAGTTTCAAGTTAGCATGGTGCGTCACTTTCGTAGTTGTGTGGACAGTATTTTCAGTGCGCAGTCCATTTAAATTTTTAGTTATTTATTTTTTTCATGTGGTTAGATGTAAAGTTATTCCTACAATCTGCCTGCCTCCCTGTATCTCCTCACTCTTTCTGCCCGTCTCTCCCTCCTTCTCTAAATCCACTGCTTTACTCTGTATCTAAACACACACTGTACCTGCCCTGGGAGATCTCATTCTGGTGCTTAAGCAATGAGTTATACAGTTCCAGCATAACCTCCCTGCTCTTATATACTTTAACAGCCTTGGTGGGAATGGCACTGCAGTTTGAAAATATGAAACACTGATCCAACATTCACCCCTAAAACACTCACACTAACCTCCAAAAACAGGACTGGGCAGATAATGAGGATTGTTAATGATTGTTACAACTTGTCTCATCCTCTCTCTGTCTCTCCCTCTCATGTCTGTTGCTTCCCATCCTTCTCTCTCTCTCTCTCTCCCTCGCCCTCTCCCTCTTTCTCTGCCTCTTTCCATGACTCTGTCTCTAACTCCATCTCTCTCTCCTTGGACAGAAATGTTTTTATCCATTTCTTGGTTAATTTCGAACCTGTCAATCTTGCCCTTGCTGGAAACGTTACTGCAGTTTGAAAATATCAAACACTGTTCAACACTCGCCCCCTAATCTCTCACACTAAACCCCCAATACAGGACTGTGCAGATAATGGGGATTGTTACTGAGGTTCTGTCAAGGTCCCCTCACACACTGTATCCCATTTTCCCTGCTTCTAATCTTTGTCAGTGTTCAATAATATGTTTTTCAATGGTATTTCATCTCACTTCAGTTTGCAAATATCAATCACTGATGCAACACTTGCCCCCAAAACACTCACACTAAACCCCTGATCTTTCCTTTCAAAATTAGTTCTTGTACACAGCCAGGTTTACTTTTTAATTCTATCTTTTTTCAACATTATTAGATGAAAATTTTTTCCTATCATCTCGCCCTCCCTCTCTCTCTCTCTGTCTGCCTCTCCCTCTGTCTCTTTTTCTCCCTCTGTTTGTCTCTCTCCCTCTCTCTCTCTGTCCCTTTCTACCTATGCATCTGTCTCTCTCCCTCTGTATCTGTCTCACTCGCTATCTCCCTGCCTCTCTCCCTCTGCATTTGCCTGCCTCCCTTTCTGTCTGTCCTCCTCTGTCTCTGTTTCTCCTATTTTCTCTATCATTCTAGCTCTGTCTCGCTCTCTTCCTCTGTCTCTGTCCCACTCTGTCTGTGTCTCTCTCCGTCTGTGTCTCACTCCCTCCATCTCTCCGTCCCTCTGTACATGGGCAGCAATGCTTTGAGCCATTTGTTTGGTAAATTTTGAATCTTTAACTCTTGCTTTTGTTGGGAATGTCAATGATGTTTGAAAATATCAAACACTCATCTGACACTCATCCCTAAAACACTCACATTAAAACCCAAATACCGACTGGGCAGACAATGGGGATTGTTACTGGGGTTCCGTCAACATCTCATTTCGCTTTCTCTTGTGTCTCCAACTGTCTTCCACTTTGTCCCTCTCTCTCCATTTCCCCATTTGTTTCCGTTTCCCTCTCTCCTCTTTCCTTCATCGCCCCAACTTTATAAATAGAGAGGGTGCTCCTTCCACTTTATAAATAAAGAGGGAGCTCCCTCCACGTTATACATTGAGAGTGCACTCCCTCCACTTTATACGTAGAGGCGGAGCTCCCTCGACTTTATACATAGAAAGGGAGCTCCCTCTGTTTTATATAGCTGCTGTGGTGGGATTTGAACCCCTGTCCCCAAGCCATCAGATTGGGCCTCTGGATTATGTGACCATTGATATTATCACTACCCAACTGCCTCCCAAATGGATGCGTACAGTGTCTGTCCCATAATATCAATCACAGTAGTTTCTGGGCTGTAACCCTGAACATGGTCCGGAATCAGAGACTCAAAGTTCACATCTTAACTGGGAAAAGGCAGGAACAGAGTGAAACGGGATTGCTTATTCCCTGGATTCAGTGTCCACTGCAGACAGATCAGTTACATTTACAATAGAAATGCCAGGAGTGAACAAGGTCAATGCAATAATATGGAAAATGTAAATGACGCCTCTCATAATTGTCATCCATCCAGTATGAGGACAGATTTCAGGTTTATTCCCGAGAGAGGTCTTACTCAGAAAATGTCATTGACATTGAAATGATTGTGTTTTATCCACCACATTATTTTCATCAGCGTCAAAGCTGCTGATGTAATGTGTTTTTTCAGGTGAGTGTAACTAATAGCAATGATCAGGGGTATAACCGTGTCAGTGGAGACTTAACCCCTGTATAAATCAGGACCCATTGGAATGGATCAGCTCAGAGTGCCTGGTGGAGCTGTGGATTCCAGTCTCACAGAAGTCGCTGCTTCTCACAGAAATGGGATATCCAGTAATCTATCAGATAGAAGACATTTATTACCCTGAACTTGCAGCAATTGGAGTTCCTGGTAAACCAGTATCTCAGCTGTTAATGGTGTAAATCAATGTTAACTGTGCTGCTGTACTCGGTATTATTTCCCTCTGTGTGTGTTCCACAGCCACCTGTTCTTTTCCAGCAATTTACTGATGGAATCTCCTCATTGTCCAAACTTTCATTCTTGTCGGAGTTGTGTTATGCATTTAATGGTATTGTTTTAAGTAACTGTGGCTTTGTTATTGGATTATTCTGTGTATTGAATGTATTGCAATGAGGTGTTTCAGTTAGGATCAATAATCAGACCATTAGGACTTTTTAATATTTTCGTGATGTGGATCTAACCAGTCCTGGAATATTTTCATAATTTTTTTTTGATTGATAATGAGACATCTGACAGACTCAGTGTTCCAAGGGGACAGCAGAATGTCCTTCCTCCACAATGACGTGGCTCAGTTGAACTGGGATTTCAATGTATTTATTGATTATCACTGTCATCAAATATTATTTCACTCTGTGTGTGTCTGACGCTGCTTCAGAGGTCTGGCTACTGAACTGAGTTTGCTGCTGACACTTTCACTTCTCCTTCTCTGCTTCACTGTGGACACTTCACTGTCACTGGACTACATTGTAAAATAGAAAGTATCGATGTGATGTTTTACTGGTTTTCACTCTATCAGTTGGAATCAAGAGTCTTTCCATGTATCTGTAGATTATCAGCTGCAGCGCTGATGTTGGTGTTTTATTAATTAAACAATTCCACATTCTAACGGATTACTTTATAATTCCAGGAGAAGGAATTTCAATGATTGTGAGGTTTGTCTGGAAGTAGCTTTCGATCCTGTTTATTCCATGTATTGTAGATGAAGTGAAGAGTGTAGGTGAACAGGTGGAGACTTGAGTGTTCTGTAGATACAGTAAATTATTCACAGAGGTTTCACCATTGAACAAACTGACTCTGAGAATAGAATCATTGAACCTGGGGCTGGTGAACAGAACACAGACGCAGAATGTTAGGAAAAAATCATATGTGAAAAGCAGCATTAAGTAGCAATTTACAGGGTGTGAGTACTCCAGAGAGATAGGGAAGGAGAAAATGGACAGGGAGAACGAAACCGATTGGAAAAGAAAAGCAGAAGTAAAGAGAAAGAAGCAGCAGTGTAAATAATTCACTATCATAAAGTGCTGGCATGTCCAGAAGAATTAGTGGATAGATTGGAGAAGCTGGGGTTGTTCTCTGTGTCTCTCTGTGTCTTCCTCTCTCTATCTCTCCCTCCTGCTATCTCTGACACTAAGAGGGAGACAAAGGGAGAGAGGCTTAGATATGCAGGCAGAGAGAGGGCTGTCGAGAGGTATAAGGTTGGAGAGAGAGAGAGATTGTTGGGGTGGATTGAAAGGGAGAATGTAAGATATATTCATTTGATGTAATACTTCACTAATGTGTATGCAAACAGAGAAAGATCGGTATGGAGAGTGAAATATTGGTGGAGTAGGAGAAATGTGGATGAAGTTGGGGCCCAGGTGGCAAGTTTTAATGATCAGGAAGGAGAACGCACAATTGTAAACATACAGCAAGGTATTCCACCATGGAAGCCATCACACACTCATGATATTGGTGTGGAAATCTTGTAATCTATGCCCATGGTTATTGACCCGTCTGTTAAGGGAAATGGGTCCTTCCTATCCACTCTATCTAGGCCCGTCATTATTTTATACACCTCAATTAAATCTTCCCTTCAACCTTCTCTGTTCCAAAGAAAACAATTCCAGCCTATCCAATCTTTGCTCACAGTTAAAATTCTCCATTCCTGACAACATCCTCTGTAAATCTCCTCTGTACCCTCTCTGGTATGATCACATCCTTCCTGTAATGTGGTGACCAGAACTGTACACAGTACTCTAGCTGTGGTCGAACTAGTGTTTTATACAGTTCCAGCATAACCTCCCTGCTCTTATGTTCTCCACATCGGCCAATAAATGGAAGTATTCCGTAAGCCTTCTTAACCACGTTATCCACCTGTCCTGTTACCCTCAGCAATCAGTGGACAGTCACTCCAAGGCCCCTCTGTTCACAGTCTGAGACGTTGTTCAGTTAGATTGAAGGAGCAAATGTAAAACATAATAATATGATGTAATCCTTCACTGCAGTATACACAGACATACGAGCGAGAGGCATGGAGTGTGAAACATCGGGGCAGAGGGAGAAAAATAGATGGAGGTGGTAACAAATTGGAAAGGAGTGATAGGGACTGAGAGAGAGGTAATCTCTGGTAAACTCTCTTGCTGGTAATCTCTCTCCATCTCTATCTCTCTCTTCCCCTCTCTTCTACTCTCTGAAACCATATTTCTTCTCTCTGTTACTCACTTCCCAACTTTATCTCTCTACTTTTCTCCTTCCATCTCTATCTCACTCTGCACACTATCTCAATCTCTCCCTCTTGCTCTCAGGATGGGAAGAGGGAGAAAGAGAGGCAGAGAAAGGGTGTTGCAGGCAGTGAGAGATGAGGAGAAAGAGACAGAGGAACAGTGATTGTGACATTGGTAGCTAAGTCTTTACCATGTATCTAACCCCGTGCTTACCTGTCCTGTGAGTATTCAATGGGGACAGGCTCAGACCGGGGGACTGTCTAAAAATCAAAAATCAGCCGAAAGCCCTTTCAAAGATGAAATTTAGAAACACTTCTACAGACAAAGGGTGGTAGAAGTTTGGAACTGTCTTCCACAAATGACCCCTCCCTATCTCTGCAATCTCCTCCAGCTCCACAATCCACCAATATCTGCAATCCTCTAATTCTGGCCTCTTGAGCATCCTCAATTTGAATCGTCCCACCATTGGTGGCCGTGCCTTCAAACTGCCAAGACCCTAACTCTGGAATTCCTTTCCTCAGCCTCTCCGTCTCACTAACTCTCTTTCCTCTTTGAAGACGCTCCCTCAAACCAACCTCTCTGACCAAGTTTTTGTTCGTCTCGTGCAATATCTCCTTAAGTGACTCGATGTCAACTTTTTATTTGCCTCATTTATTAGTTGGATGTGTGCGTTACTGACCAGGCCAGCATTTATTGCCCATTCCTAATTGCCCTTGAGAAGGTGGTGTTGAGCCTCGTTATTGAACCGCTGCAGTCCATGTGGGGTAGGTACACCCACTGTGCTGTTCGGAAGCGAGTTCCAGGATTTTGACCCAGTAACAGTGAAGGAACGGCGATATAGTTTCGAGTTAGGATGGTGTGTGACTTTAGTTGTTGTGTGCGGACAGTATTGTCAGTGTGCAGTCCATTTAAATTTTTAATTATTTATTTTTTTCACGTGGTTCGATGTAAAGTTTCTCCTACAATCTCCCTGCCTTCCCGTATCTCCTCACTCTTTCTGCCTTCTCTCCCTCCTTCTCTAAATCCACTGCTTTATTCTGTATCTAAACTCACACTGTACCTGCGCTGGGAGGTCCCATTATGGTGCTTAAGCAATGAGTTATACACTTCCAGCATAACCTCCCTGCTCTTATATACTTTAACAGCCTTGTTGGGAATGTCACTGCAGTTTGAAAATATGAAACACTGATCCAGCATTCACCCCAAAAACACTCACACTAACCTCCACAAAACAGGTCTGGATAGATAATGAAGATTGTTAATGATTGTTACAACTTGTTTCATCCTCTCTCTGTCTCTCTCTCTCATGTCTGTTTCTTCCCATCTCCCTCTCTCTCTCTCTGCCGCATCCTCTCACTCTTTCTTTGCCTCTTTCCATGACTCAGTCTCCAACACCATCTCTCTCTCCTTGAACAGAAATGTTTCTCTACATTTCTTGGTTAATTTTTCTCCTGTAAATCTTGCCCTTGCTGGGAACGTCACTGCAGTTTGAAAATATCAAACACTGTTCAACACTCGCCCCCTAAACTCTCACACTAAACCCCCAATACAGGACTGTGCAGATAATGGGGATTGTTACTGAGGTTCTGTCAAGGACCCCTCACACACTGCATCCCATTTTCCCTGCTTCTAATCTTTGTCAGTGTTCAATAATATGTTTATCAATGGTATTACATCTCACTTCAGTTTGAAAATATCAATCACTGATGCAACACTTGCCCCCAAAACACTCACACTAAACCCCTGATCTTTCCTTTCAAAATTCGTTCTTTCACACAGCCAGTTTTACTTTTTAATTCTATCTTTTTTCAACGTTATTAAATGTACCGTTTTTCCTATAATCTCGCGTTCTCTCTCTCTCCCCCTCTCTCTCTATTTCTCCCTCTGTTTGTCTTCCTCCCTCTCTCTCTGTCCCTTTCTCTCTCTGCATCTGCTCTCTCCCTCTGTAAATGTCTTCCTCGCTTTATCCCTGTCTCTCCCTCTGCATCTGCCTGCACCCCTTTATATATCTCTCCCTCAGAATTTGACTGCCTCCCTTTCTGTCTCTCTCCCTCTGTCTCTGTCCCACTCTGTCTGTGTCTCTCTCCGTCTGTGTTTCACTCCCTCCATCTCTCTGTCCCTCTGTACATGGACAGCAATGCTTTGAGCCATTTGTTTGTTTAATTTTGAAACTTTAACTCTTGCTTTTGTTGGGAATGTCAATGCAGTTTGAAAATATCAAACACTCATCTCACACTCATCCCTAAAACACTCACATTAAAGCCCAAATACCAGAGGAGGCAGACAATGGGGATTGTTACTGGAGTTCCGTCAAGGTCGCATTTCACTATCTCTTCTGTCTCTCACTGTCTTCCACTTTGTCCCTCCCTCTCCATTTCCCCATTTGTTTTTGTTTCCCTCTCTCCTCTTTCCTTCATTGCCCCAACTTTATACATAGAGAGGGTGCTCCTTCCACTTTATAAATGGAGAGGGAGCTCCCTCCACTTTATACATAGAATGGGAGATCCTTCCACTTATACATAGAGAGGGAGCTCCCTCCACGTTATACGAAGAGGCTGAGCTCCCTCTACCTTAAACATAGAGAGGGAGCTCCCTCTGTTTTCTATGGCTGCCGTGGTGGGATTTGAACCCCAGTCCTCAGGCCATCAGGTTGGGCCTCTGGATTACGTGACCAGTGATATTATCACGGCCCAACTGCCTCCCAAATGGATGCGTACAGTGTCTGCTCCGTAATATCACTCACAGTAGTTTCTGGGCTGTTACCCTGCACATGGTCCGGAATCAGAGACTCAAAGTTCACATTTTAACTGGGAAAAGTCAGGAACAGAGTGAAACGGGATCGCTTTTGTCCCTGGATTCAGTGTCCACTGCAGACAGATCAGTTACATGTACAATAGAAATGCCAGGAGTGAACAAGGTCAATGCAATAACACGGAAAATGTAAATGACGCCACTCATAATTGAAGCATCCGTCCAGTATGAGTACAGATGTCAGGTTTATTCCGAGAGAGGTCTCACTCAGAAAATGTCATGGACATTGAAATGATTGTGTTTTACCCACCACGTTATTTACATCACAGTCAAAGCTGCTGATGTAATGTGTTTGTTCAGGATACTGTAACTAATAGCAATGATCAGGGGTATAACCATGTCAGTGGAGACTTATCCCCTGTATAAATCAGTACCCATTGGAATGGATCAGCTCAGAGTGCCTGCTGGAGCTGTGGATTCCAGGCTAATAGAAGTCTCTGCTTCTCATAGAAATGGGATATCCAGTAATGTATAAGATACAAGACATTTATTATCCTGTACTTGCAGCAATTGGAGTTCCTGGTAAGCAGTATCTCAGCTGTTAATGGTGTAAATCGATGTTAACTGTGCTGCTGTCGGTATTATTTCTCACTGTGTGTGTTACACATCCCCCAGCTCTTTTACAGCAATTTACTGATGGAATTTCCTCACTGTCCACACTTTCATTCTTGCAGGAGCTGCATTCTGTCTTTAATTGTATTGCTTTAAGTAACCCTGGCATTGCTACTGGATTATTCTGTGTATGGAATGTATTTGAAGAAACGGTCTTGGTTAGGATCAATAATCAGACCATCTGGAGCTTTTAACAGTTTCATGATGTGGATTTAACCAGTCCTCGAATATTTTTATGATTTTGTTTTCAGTGATTGAGAATGAAACATCTCACGGTCTCAGTGTTACAAGCAGACAGAACAAAATACTCCCTCCCCAATAACATGGCTCAGTCTAACAGTGATTTCAATGTATTTATTGATTATCACTGTTATCAAATATTATTTCATTCTGTGTGTGTCTGACGCTGCTTCAGAAGTCTGGCTACTGAACTGAGTTTGCTGCTGACACTTTCACTTCTCCTTCTCTGCTTCACTGTGGACCTTCACTGTCACTGGACTACATTGTAAAATAGAAAGTATTGATGTGATGTTTTACTGGTTTTCACTCTATCAGTTGGAATCAAGAGACTTTCCATTTATCTGTAGATTATCAGCTGCAGCGCTGATGTTGGTGTTTTATTAATTATACAATCCCACATTCTAACGGATTAATTTATAATTCCAGGAGAAGGAATTTCAATGATTGTGAGGTTTGTCTGGAAGTAGCTTTCGATCCTTTTTATTCCATGCATTGTAGATGAAGTGAAGAGTGCAGGTGAACAGGTGGAGACTTGAGTGTTTTGTAGTTACAGTAAATTATTCACAGAGGTTTCACCATTGAACAAACTGACTCTGATAACAGAATCATTGAACCTTGGGCTGGTGAACAGAAAACAGGTGCAGAATGTGAGGAATAAATCATATGTGAAAAGTAACATTTAGTAAACGTTTTCAGAGTGTGAGTGGTCCAGGGACATAGCAAAGAAGAAAAGGAACAGAGAGAACAAAACCGAGCGAAAGAGATAAGCTGAAGTAAAGAGAAAGAGAAAGAAGCAGCAGTGTAAATAATTCACTATCATAAAGTGCTGGAATGTCCAGAACAATTAGTGAGAGAAACTGTGAGTTGAAGTTGTCTGTTTTCAGATTGTGTTCATTTTCCTGTTGGACTTGATCCTCTGTGTTGATTTCTGTCAAGTCCTCATTTTGTTTTGTAGAAAGTTCCTATTCCTTACTTAGTGACTGAATAAACACAATAGAATCAGTTCATCACTGATGGTAATTCATTATTTAAATACTGCACTTTAAAATCTCTGTGACTGCTGAATTCAATAAAGAGCGAGGCTGATATCAGAAATATATTTAAATGTATATTTAATAGCCTGTACAAACTAAATATATTGACTATATTGTATAAACAATGAACTGTTCTCCAACACCAATAACCACAGGGATTCTTGTTTGAATGTATTAATTGAGTTATATTACTGGGATCTATAGATTAGATTTCCTCTAACACTCTGCTGCAGTCTCTCCCTGTGAATCTCAGCCTCTCCTCTCACTGTATTGAATCCTCAGTCTCCTCATCCATTGCTTCAGTTTATCCAATTTCCCAAACCATCTGCTCCAGTCTCCCCTCCTGCTCCAACATGTCCTTTCCCTGGAATTTACAAGGTTATGGGGTGATTTGATGAATGTTTTCAAGATAATAAGGGAAACTAAACGGGTGGACAGAGAGTAACAATTACCACTGGCTGTGGAGTCAGGAACTTGGGGGCATAGTCTAAAAATCTAAACGTAGTCTGAAAACCTTTCAGGAGTGAAATGAAGAAATACATCAACACACCAGGTGTGGTATCCGTTTGGAACTCTCTTCCACAAACGGCAATTGATGCTGAGACACTTGTTCGATTTAAAATCAGAGATTGATAGATTTTTGTTGACCAAAGGTATTAAGGGGCAAAGATAGGTACATGGAGTTAGATCACACATCAGCCATGAGCTCATTGAATGACAGAAAAGGGATGAGGGGCCAAATGGCCTCCTCCTCTTCCCGTGTCCAATGACAAATATCTTGCTATCACTCTCTGTGTCTTGGCCTGTGTCTCTCTCTTTGTCTCTCTTTCTGCCTGTCTGTCTCTCTCTCATCTCTCAAACATCTGTGGAAATCCACAAACATTAGTCAGCCATTAACGGCTGGTTCTCGGTGGCCATTTTATGTTACCACAACACTGGGACATTTATTCCAGAGACTGACTCCTCACCCATGTGACGGTAGTGCTCAAATTGTGACAGAGCCACAGACATGGAGACACTGAAACACACCGTACTAGAAAGGAATCAATCATTCCCTTGTGCCCAATAATTCTCCCTCCACTGTGATTAGGCTGCGTGGCCTTTAATTAATCAGTCTATTACTTTCACCCTTGTTAATCAACAGTACAACATACGCAGTCCTCCATTCCTCTGGCAGCACGACTGTAACCAGAGAGGATTGGAAAATGATGGTCAGAGCCTCTGCTATTTCCACCCTTGCACCTCTAAACAGTCTGAGCCTGGTGAATTTTCAGCTTTCAACGATGCTGAACCCCTGAATATTTCCTCTCTCACTGTTTACCCCGTTCAATATTTCAAACCCCTCCTCATTGACTACAATGTCTGTGACGTCCCCTCTTTTGTGAAGGCAGTCGTCTTCTATTCATTAAGAACCATGCCCGCATCTTCCGCCTCCATGGTTAGGAAAAAGGAGGAGAGACGATATAAAGTAAAGGATAGAATTCTAAAGGAGGTGCAGGAACAGACACATCTGGGGAGTATTTTTGCACCAATCACTGAAGGTGGCAGGGCAGGTTCAGAAAGTGGTTAAATGGCAAAAGAGATCGTGAGATTATAAATAGAGACATTGAATACAAAAGCAAGAAAATATGACCTTTGTAAAACGCTGGTTTGCCTTCAACTGGAGCATTGTCCAATTCTGGACACCGTACTTTAGCAAGAATGTGGCGGCATTCGAGAGGGTGCAGAAAAGATTCACAAGAATGGTTCCAGGGATGGAGGACTTCATTTACGTGGATAGATTGGAGAAAGTGGGATTGTTCTCTGTGTCTCTCTCTGTCTTCCTCTCTCTATCTCTCCCTCCTGCTATCTCTGAAACTAAGAGGGAGACAGAGGGAGAGAGGCTTAGATATGCAGATAGAGAGAGTGCTGTTGAGAGGGACAAGGTTGGAGACAGAGAGATTGTTGGGGTGGATTGAAAGGGAGAATATAAGTCATATTCGATTAGATTAGATTAGAGATACAGCACTGAAATAGGCCCTTCGGCCCACCGAGTCTGTGCCGACCATCAACCACCCATTTGTACTAATCCTACACGAATCCCATATTCCGACCAAACATCCCCCCCTGTCCCTATATTTCCCCACCACCTACCTATACTAGTGACAATTTATAATGGTCAATTTCCCTACCAACCTGCAAGTCTTTTGGCTGTGGGAGAAAACGGGAGCACCCGGAGAAAACCCACGCAGACACAGGGAGAACTTGCAAACTCCACACAGGCAGTACCCAGAATCGAACCCGGGTCCCTGGAGCTGTGAGGCTGCAGTGCTAACCACTGCGCCACTGTGCCGCACTATTCATTTGATGTAATCCTTTATTGCTGTGCACGCAAACAGAGAAGGATAGGTATGTAGAGTGACATATTGGTCGAGTGGGAGAAATGTGGATGAAGTTGGGGCCCAGGCGGCCAGTTGTGATGATCAGGAAGGAAAACGCTCCATTGTAAACATCCAGCAAGGTATTCCACCATGGAAGCCATCACACCCTCATGATATTGGTGTGGAAATCTTGTAATCTATGCCCATGGTTATTGAACCCTCTGTTAAGGGAAATGGTCCTTCCTATCCACTCTATCTGGGCCCGTCATTATTTTATACACCTCAATTAAATCTTCCCTTCAACCTTCTCTGTTCCAAAGAAAACAATTCCAGCCTATCCAATCTTTACTCATAGATAAAATTCTCCATTCCTGACAACATCCTCTGTAAATCCCCTCTGTACCCTCTTTGTGTGATCACATCCTTCCTGTAATGTGGTGACCAGAACTGTGCACAGTACTCTAGCTGTGGTCTAACTCGTGTTTTATACAGTTCTAGCATAACCTCCCTGCTCTTACATTCTCTACATCGGCCAATAAAGGAAAGTATTCCGTAAGCCTTCTTAACCACCTTATCCACCAATCCTGTTACCCTCAGGTATCAGTGGACATTCACTCCAAGACCCCTCTGTTCACAGTCTGAGAGATTGTTCAGTTAGATTGATAGAGCAAATGTAAACCATAATAATTTGATGTAGCCCTTCACTGCAGTATACACAGACATACGAGCGAGATGCATGGAGTTTGAAACATCGGGGTGGAGGGAGAAAAATAGATGGAAATGGTAACAAATTGGAAAGGAGTGATAGGGACTGAGAGAGAGGTAATCTCTGGTAAACTCTCTTGCTGGTAATCTCTCTCCATCTCTATCTCTCTCTTCCCCTCTCTTCTACTCTCTGAAACCCTATTTCTTCTCTTTGTTACTGACTTTCCAATTCTATCTCTCAACTTTTCTCCCTCTATCTCTGTCTCCGTCTGTACACTATCTCAATCTCTCCCTCTTGCTTTCAGGATGGGAAGAGGGAGAAAGAGAGGCAGAGAAAGGGTGTTGCAGGCAGTGAGAGATGAGGAGAAAGAGACAGAGGAACAGTGAGTCTGGCATTGATAGAACGATCTTTACTCTGTATCTGACCCCGTGCATACTGCCCTGTGAGTATTCGATGGGGACAGTCTCAGACGGGGGAGACTGTCTGAAAATCAAAAATTAGTCGAAAGCCCTTTCAAAGATTAAATTCAGAAACACTTCTGCATACAAAGCGGGGTAGAAGTTTGGAACTGTCTTCCACAAATGACCCCTCCCTATCTCAGCAATCTCCCCCTGCTCCGCAATCCACCAATATCTGCGATCCTCTAATTCTGGCCTCTTGAGCCTCCCCAATTTGAATGGTCCGACCATTGGTGTCAGTGCCTTCAAGCTGCCAGGACCCTAACTCTGGAATTCCTTTCCTAAACCTCTCCGTCTCACTAACTCTCTTTCCTCTTTGAAGACACTCCCTCAGACCAACCTCTTTGACCACATTTTTGTTCGTCTAGTGAAATATCCCCTTCAGTGACTCAATGACAACTTTTTATTTGCCTTATTTATTTGTTGGATGTGTGCATTACTGGCCAGGCCAGCATTTATTGCCCATTCCTAATTGCCCTTGAGAAGGTGGTGTTGA
Organism: Heterodontus francisci; assembly: GCF_036365525.1. Taxonomy (NCBI): domain Eukaryota; kingdom Metazoa; phylum Chordata; class Chondrichthyes; order Heterodontiformes; family Heterodontidae; genus Heterodontus; species Heterodontus francisci. The sequence continues at coordinate 877,200 of NW_027141978.1, read as the reverse complement.
GGCTCCTTCTTGAACCGCTGCAGTCCATGTGGGGTAGGTACACCCACAGTGCTGTTAGGAAGGGAGTTCCAGGATTTTGACCCAGTAACAGTGAAGGAATGGCGATATAGTTTCAAGTTGGGATGGTGCGTGACTTTCGTTGTTGTGTGGACAGTATTTTCAGTGCGCAGTCCATTTATATTTTTAATTATTTATTTTTTCATGTGGTTAGATGTAAATTTTCTCCGACAATCTGACTGCCTCCCCGTATCTCCTCACTCTTTCTGCCCGTCTCTCCCTCCTTCTCTAAATCCACTGCTTTACTCTGTATCTAAATTCACACTGCACCTGCCCTGGGAGGTCTCATTATGGTGCTTAAGCAATGAGTTATACACTTCCAGCATAACCTCCCTGCTCTTATATACTTTAACAGCCTTGTTGGGAATGTCACTGCAGTTTGAAAATATGAAACACTGATCCAACATTCACCCCTAAAACACTCACACAAACCTCCAAAAACAGGACTGGGCAGATAATGAGGATTGTTAATGATTGTGACAACTTGACTCATCCTCTCTCTGTCTCTCCATCTAATGTCTGTTTCTTCCCATCTTTCTCTCTCTCGCTCTCTCCCTCGCCCTCTCCCTCTCTCTCTGTCTCTTTCCATGACTCTGTCTCGAACACCATCTCTCTCTCCTTGGGCAGAAACGTTTTAAGCCATTTCTTGGTTAATTTTGAACCTGTAAACATTGCCCTTGCTGGGAACGTCACAGCTGTTTGAAAATATCAAACACTGTTCAACACTCGCCCCCTAAACTCTCACACCAAACCCCCAATACAGGACTGTGCAGATAATGGGGATTGTTACTGAGGTTCTGTCAAGGTCCCCTCACACCCTGTATCCCATTTCCCCTGCTTCTAAAGTTTGTCAGTGTTTAATAATATCTTTTTCAATAACATTAAATGTCACTTCAGTTTGAAAATATCAACCATTGATCCAACAATTGCCCCAGAACACTCACACTAAACTCCTGATCTTTCCTTTCAAAATTAGTTCTTGCACACAGCCAGTTTTACTTTTCAGTTCTATCCTTTTTCAACATTATTAGAGGTGAAGTTTTTCATGTAATCTCGCCCACCCTCTCTCTGTCTGTCTCTCCCTCTGTCTCGGTTTCTCCCTCTGTTTGTCTCCCTCCCATTCTGTCTCTGTCTCCCTTTCTCCCTCTGCATCTGTCTCTCTCCCTCTGTATCTGTCTTGCTCGCTTTCTCCCTGTCTCTTTCCCTCTGCATCTGCCTGCCTCCCTTTCTGTCTGTCTCACTCTGCATTTGTCTGCCTTCCTTTCTGTCTCTCTCCCTCTCCCTCTGTTTCTGTCCCACTCTGTCTGTGTCTCTCTCCGTCTGTGTCTCAATCCCTCCATCTCTCCGTCCCTCTGTACATGGACAGCAACGCTTTGAGCCATTTGTTCGGTTAATTTTGAATCTTTATCTCTTGCTTTTGTTGGGAATGTCAATACTGTTTAAAAATATCCAACACTCATCTAACACTCATCCCTAAACCACTCACAGTGAAACGCAAATACCGGACTGGGCAGACAATGGAGATTGTTATTGGGTTTCCGTCAATGTCTCATTTCGCTATCTCTTCTGTCTCTCACTGTCTTCCACTTTATCCCTCTCTCTCCATTTCCCCATTTGTTTTCATTTCCCTCTCTCCTCTTTCCTTCATCAACCCCAACTTTATAAATAAAGAGGGAGCTCCCTCTACTTTATACATAGAGAGGGAGTTCCATCTACTTTGTACATAGAGAGGGAGCTCCCTCTGTTTTATATAGCTGCCGTGGTGGGATTTGAACCCCTGTCCCCAGGCCATCAGCTTGGGCCTCTTGATTACGTGACCATTTGTATTATCACGACCCAACTGCCTCCAAAATGGATGCATACAGTGTCTGTTCCGTCATATCACTCAGAGTAGTTTCTGGGCTGTAACCCTGAACATGGTCCCGAATCAGAGACTCAAAGTTCACATTTTAACTGGGAAAAGGCAGGAACAGAGTGAAACGGGATTGCTTTTGTCCCTGGATTCAGTTTCCACAGCAGACAGATCAGTTACATTTACAATAGAAATGCCAGGAGTGAACAAGGTCAATGCAATAATATGGAAAATGTAAATGACGCCTCTCATAATTGCCATCCGTCCAGTATGAGTACAGATTTCAGGTTTATTTCAGAGAGAGGTCTTACTCAGAAAATATCATTGACAAATAAATGATTGTGTTTTATCCACCACAGTATTTACATCAGAGTCAAAGCTGCTGATGTAATGTGTTTGTTCTATTGAGTGTAATTAATAGCAATGATCAGGGGTATAACCGTGTTAGTGGAGACTTATCCCCTGTATAAATCAGGACCAATTGGAATGGATCAGCTCAGAGTGCCTGGTGGAGCTGTGGATTCCAGGCTAATAGAAGTCCCTGCTTCTCACAGAAATGGGATATCCAGTAATGTCTCAGATAGAAGACATTTATTATCCTGTACTTGCAGCAATTGGAGTTGCTGGTAAGCAGTATCTCAGCTATTAATGGTGTAAATCGATATTTACTGTGCTGCTGTACTCGGTATTATTTCTCTCTGTGTGTGTTACACAGCCGCCTGTTCTTTTCCAGCAATTTACTGATGGAATCTCCTCATTGTCTACTGTTACATTCTTGCAGGAACTGCATTATGTATTTCATGGTATTGTTTTAAGTTACTGTGGCATTGTTACTGGATTATTCTGTGTATTGAATGTATTTGAATGAGATGTTTCAGTTAGGATCAATAATCAGACCATTAGACGTTTTTAACTGTTTCATGATGTGGATTTAACCAGTCCTGGAATATTTTTATGATTTAGTTTTCAGTGATTGATAATGAGACATCTCACGGTTTCAGTGTTACAAGGGGACAGAACAATGTCCTCCCTCCACAATAACATGGCTCAGTTTAACTGGGATTTCAATGTATTTATTGATATCACTGTTATCAAATATTATTTCATTCTGTGTGTGTCTGACGCTGCTTCAGAGGTCTAGCTACTGAACTGAGTTTGCTGCTGACACTTTCACTTCTCCTTCTCTGCTTCACTGTGGACCTTCACTGTCACTGGACTACATTGTAAAATAGAAAGTATTGATGTGATGATTTATTGGTTTTCACTCTATCAGTTGGAATCAAGTTTCTTTCCATTTATCTGTAGATTATCAGCTGCAGCGCTGATGTTGGTGTTTTATTAATTAAACAATCCCACATTCTAACAGATTACTTTATAATTCCAGGAGAAGGAATTTCAATGATTGTGAGGTTTGTCTGGAAGAAGCTTTCGATCCTGTTTATTCCACGTATTGCAGATGAAGTGAAGAGTGTCGGTGAACAGGTGGAGACTTGAGTGTTCTGTAGATAAATCAAATTATTCACAGAGATTTTGCCATTGAACAAACTGATTCGGAGAATAGAATCATTGAACCTGGGGCCGGTGTACAGAACACAGACGCAGAATGTTAGGAATAAATCATATGTGAAAAGCAGCATTAAGTAACAATTTACAGGGTGTGAGTACTCCAGAGAGATAGGGAAGGAGAAAAGGAGCAGGGAGAACGAAACCGAGGGAAAAGAAAAGCAGAAGTAAAGAGAAAGAGAAAGAAGCAGCAGTGTAAATAATTCACTATCATAAAGTGCTGGAATGTCCAGAACAATTAGTGAGATAGACTGAGTTGAAGTTGTCTGTTTTCAGATTGTGTTCATTTTCCTGTTGGACTTGATCCTCTGTGTTGATTTCTGTCAGGTCCTCATTCTGTTTTGTAGAAAGTTCCTATTCCTTCCTTAGTGACTGAATGAACTGAATAGCATCAGTTCATCACTGATGGTAATTCATTATTTAAATACTGCACTTTAAAATCTCTGTGACTGCTGAATTCAATAAAGCGCGAGGCTGATAACAGAAATATATTTATATTTATATTTAATAGCCTGGACAAACTAAATATATTGACTATATTGTAGAAACAATGAACTGTTCTCCAACACCAATAACCACAGGGATTATTGTTTGAATGTATGAATTGAGTTGTATTACTGGGATCTATAGATTAGATTTCCTCTAACACTCTGCTGCTGTCTCTCCCTGTGAATCTCAACCTCTCCGCTCACTGTATTGAATCCTCAGTCTCCTCATCCATTGCTTCAGTTTATCCACTTTCCCAAACCATCTGCTCCAGTCTCCCCTCCTGCTCCAACATGTCCTTTTCCGTCCCTCCCTCCCAATCTCACTCACTGTCTCCACCTCCAGCTGCCTTGTCCAACCTGATAGGAATACAGTATCATGGGAGCAGGAGGAGGCCATTCAGCCCTTCGAGCTTGCTCCACCATTCTCGATCATGGCTGATACTCTAACACAGCGCTGCAGTTTTCCCAGTTGGTAGCAGTCCCTGTCGTTTCCCTGAACCCAGAGCAACAAACCAGCTACACATCCCGCTCTCCCCAAACCTTCCCAACCATCAGTCTGGAGACAAATTCCCAATTAACCCATTGGATTCCATTTCTGTAAAACCCCTTCTCATTTCCCCACTGGCACTGCATCCTCACTCAGTACTTCCAGTAGATCCGGTGCAGACTTTATTCACTTTCTATATCAATTTCCCAAATTCATTATCAATAATTGTGTTTTCAAACATTTCACTGTGACAAAGCACTGCCCGGGTCAATGAATCAGTTTTCACTGCTTGATGCAGCAACACAGCTGGAAATTTCAGCCCAGATCCTTTCAAACTGCTGCTCTGTCTGCAGGTCTGATCAGTAATATATCTGCTTCCTTTTCTCTCTCTCTCAGGATAGGAAAGGGGTCTGATGAGGTGCCGCCATGTTGAATTGTGCCTTTCATATTGTCATGAAATGAGGTGATGATACTTAGTAGCTTTGGTGGACATCCAATCTTTTCTAGTAGTCTGAAGAGATCACGTCTCCTGACGAGGTCAAAGGCTTTGGTGAGATCAGTGAAAGCAATGGAGAGGGGCATCTGCTGTTCGCGGTATTTCTCCTGCATCTGACGAAGGGAGAACAGCATGTCAATGGTCGATCTCTCTGCACGAAAGCCACACGCTACCTCAGGGTAGATGCGCTCGGCCATCTTCTGGAGCCTGTTTAGAGCGACTCGAGCAATGATTGTGTGTTATCCACCACACTTTTACTTCAGAGTTAAAGCTGCTAATGTAATGTGTTTGTTCAGGTGAGTGTAGCTAATAGCAATGATCAGGGGTGTAACCGTGTCAGTGGATACTTATCCCCTGTATAAATCAGGACCCATTGGAATTGATCAGCTCAGAGTGCCTGGTGGAGCTGTGGATTCCAGGCTAATAGAAGTCCCTGCTTCTCAGAGTAATGGGATATCCAGTAATGTATCAGATAGAAGACATTTATTATCCTGTACTTGCAGCAATTGGAGTTGCTGGTCAGCTGTATCTCAGCTGTTAATGGTGCAAATCGATATTAACTGTGCTGCTGTACTCGTTATTATTATTCACTGTGTATTACACAGCCGCCTGAACATTTCCAGCAATTTACTGATGGAATCTCCTCATTGTCTACTCTTTCATTCTTGCAGTAACTGCATTATGTATTTAATGGTATTGTTTTAAGTAACTGTGGCATTGTTACTGGACTTTTCAGTCTAGTGAATGTATTGGAATCAGATGTTTCAGTGAGGATCAATAACCAGACCATTAGGAGTTTTTAGCATTTTCATGAGGTGGATCTAACCGGTCCTGGAATAATTTTATGATTTATTTTCAATGATTGATAATGAGACATCTCACGGTCTCAGTGTTACAAGGGGACAGAACAATGTCCTCCCTCCCCAAAGCATGGCTCAGTTTAACTGGGATTTCAATGTATTTATTGATTATCACTGTCATCAAATATTATTTCACTCTGCATGTGTCTGACGCTGCTTCAGAAGTCTGAACTGAGTTTGCTGCTGACACTTTCACATCTCCTTCTCTGCTTCACTGAGGACCTTCACTATCACTGGACTACATTGTAAAATAGAAAGTATTGATGTGATGTTTTATTGGTTTACACTCCATCAGTTGAAATCAAGAGTCTTTCCATTTATCTGTAGATTATCAGCTGCAGCGCTGCTGTTAGTGTTTTATGAATTAAACAATCCCACATTCTAACAGATGACTTTATAATTCCAGGAGAAGGAATTTCAATGATTATGAGGTTTGTCTGGAAGTAGCTTTCGATCCTGTTTATTCCATGTATTGTAGATGAGGTGAAGAGTGCAGTTGAACAGGTGGAGACTTGGGTGTTCTGTCGATACATTAAATTATTCACAGAGGTTTCACCATTGAACAACCTGACTCTGAGAATAGAATCATTGAACCTGGGGTTGGTGAACAGAACACAGACGCAGAATGTTAGGAATAAATCATATGTGAAAAGTCGCTTTAAGTAACAGTTTACAGTGTGTGTGTACTTCAGAGAGATAGGGAAGGAGGAAAGGAGCAGGGAGAACGAAACTGATTGGAAAAGAAAAGGAGAAGTAAAGAGAAAGAAGCAGCAGTGTACATAATTCACTATCATAAAGTGCTGGCATGTCCAGAACAATTAGTGGATAGATTGGAGAAGCTGGGGTTGTTCTCTGTGTCTCTCTGTGTCTTCCTCTCTCTATCTCTCCCTCCTGCTATCTCTGACACTAAGAGGGAGACAAAGGGAGAGAGGCTTAGATATGCAGGCAGAGAGAGGGCTGTCGAGAGGTCCAATGTTGGAGAGAGAGAGGGATTGTTGGGGTGGATTGAAAAGGAGAATGTAACATATATTCATTTGATGTAATCCTTCACGACTGTGTATGCAAACAGAGAAAGATAGGTATGGAGAGTGAAATATTGGTGGAGTAGGAGAAGTGTGGATGAAGTTGGGGCCCAGGCGGCTGGTTTTAATGATCAGGAAGGAGAACGCACAATTGTAAACGTCCAGCAAGTTATTCCACCATGGAAGCCATCACTCCCTCATGATATTGGTGTGGAAATCTTGTAATCTATGTCCATGGTTATTGACCCCTCTGTGAAGGGA